>NW_027526563.1:0-300000 GCF_052857255.1 Amblyomma americanum | reverse complement strand
CGCGCTGCGGTGGGCCGCACGAGCCTGGTACCTGCGCGAGCAAGCCCCGCAGCAATAACTGGGGGGGACGGCACGCAGCCATTGACCCAGCGTGCCTGCACTAGCAGCGAGAGCGTCACGTGGCCACTTTAATGGCCACATCCATGGCACCGATGTCCAGGCGGGTTGTCCGAGCCGTCGTCCAGACTGAGACAGTGGCCCCAGCCCAGCAACATCAGCAGGCGCCGCGCGCGCTTTCTTATGTGCAAGCCGTCAGGGAAACACCCCAGCAGCAGCAGTCACCGAAGAAACGGCAGTGCCGGCAGCGGCAGCGGCGATCCGGTTGCCCGGCGTCCCATACAGCGCGGCCAGAGCCGGCGGCCGCTTCTCATCGCCGGCCCACTGACGCACGGGACGCGGAGATCACGCGCCTAAAGCCGGCGTTGCGCGCCCTCAGCGCACTTTTCCCGGAGGGTACCGATGGACACCGGGCTTGCTTAGAAGCAGCGGGTGCTCCCTCACAGATAAGCCAGCATGATGGCTAGCCGCCGGACTCCCTCCCGCATACCATCCATCCTGCAGTGGAACGTGTGCTCACTTGTGGCGCGGTACGTCGAAATGCGAGTTCGCATCGCACAGGATTCGCCGGAAGTTATCGCGCTGCAGGAGACGTAAGTACGTTCACATGACGGGGAGCCCCAGATGCGACTACCTGGCTACATTGGCTACCACTCAGCCACCACGTGCGATGAACCCACCTGTGCCGCAGTCCCCTGTTGTGTCACATCTCATCGCCCCAGGAAATCAAGGTGCGCGATATACGTGCGGCAGGACGTCCATCACACCCTCGTCGGCTCGGCGGCGACATCTGACGCCCAGGAGTGCGTAGTGGTGACAGTGCGCGTCGGTGGTGTTGACACGTCGGTGGCCAGTGTTTATGTGCGTCCAGCTGTCGCGTGGAACGCGCTGTGTTTTCGTGCTGTCTTCGTGCTGTGCCCGCGCCAAATCATCTGTGGTGATTTTAACGCCCACCATAGTGTGTGGGGCAGTGCGCGCCACGCCGCGTGTGGAGACGAACTGCACGACGCAGCAACGCAGCTGGGACTCACCCCCTTGAACGCCGGCGAGCCCACCATACGATGACGCGGAACAACCGGCTCCTGCACCGACGTTGCCTTCGCATCCAGAGGCATCGAGGTGACATGGCGCCGATCACCATCTCTCTGGGGCTCGGATCATTACTCCATCCTAATCGAACCCACTGCGTTGGAGGCGCGCCCCGAACGTGCGTACTCCATTACCAACTGGAGTGCGTTCAGGCGGGTGGTCGACGAGGCGGCGGTCACTGGCGCAGATTTCTTTTCAAGTCTAGTCCGAAGCGCTCTCGCAGCCACCCAACGATCAGAGGTAAGGGCAGGGCAGCCCACACCTGATATGAAGCTGCTCAATCTGCGCGAGAAGAGAGATCGCGCAGAGCGACGGGCGCGACGGACTGACAGAGCCGCCGACTGGAGTGTCTACAACCGCTTGGACGCAGCAGCGCGCCGCCACGCTAACAAGCTAACCGCCGGCAGTGGGCTTCACTATGCCAAAGGGTGGAGGAAGATGTCAGCTCGCGGAGGCTGTTTGACACCCTGCGGCGCATCACCCAACCACAGGCAAACCGTCAACCGCTGGCCGCCCTCGCAATCTCCAGCGGGCTCAGCTTTGTAGAATTGGCAGAGCGGTTTGCCGATCGATTCGCGCCGCCCAGCCCCGCAAACGCCACTAACATAGCTGCTCCTGAGAGCCCCAGAAGCGACGCCAGTCCCTCGCCCGTCGCCTCGGAAGGTCCATGTGATGCGCCGTTCACCGCGGCGGAACTGAACAATGCGCTGCAGCGCTGCCACCGCCGCTCGGCGTCCGGACCGGACGGGGTGACATACCAGATGCTGCGAAGCCTGGATGCGCAGCAACAACAGATCCTCCTGCAGCAGATCAACCTGGTGTGGGAACGTGGGGAGCTACCGGAGGATTGGCGAACCGCGGTCGTTTGTCCCATCCGAAAGGTAGGGCGCCCACCTACGGAGCTGAGCGGATACCAACCGGTGGCATTAACATTGGCCGGTGGCATTAACATGAAGAAGCCGGATAACACATACCGCACTTTTGTCGACATCCGGTGTATCAACAGTGTGCTCGCCGCCGACGCCGAACCCATCCCGAGGGCGAACATTATGTTCGCGGAGGTTGGCAATAAGAACTACTTCTCGAAGCTGGACCTCGCAGAAGGTTACTGGCAGGTTCCTATCGACGAAACATCTCGACCTATTACTGCGTTTTCGACTCAGTCAGGACACTACCAATTCCGGTATATGCCTTTTGGGGTCAAGACCGCGTCTGCTATTTTCACTCGCCTTATGAGATCCCTCCTAGTAGGCCTTCCAGATGTAGTTCATTATATAGATGACGTCCTAGTCGCAACCGCTACTTGGGAGCAACACTTGCGCACATTGACAGAGTTGTTTCGGCGCATTCGAGCGGCTGGTCTTACAGTGAAGCCTCAGAAATGCGAGATTGGTGCGACCCGCGTTATTTTTCTGGGGTATACGTTGGGTGATGGAGCTATCCAGCCAGTAGGTGCTATCGTGGCAAAATTGCAACTTGCCGCGAGACCCGAAACAAAAAGCAAGTTCGGTCCTTCCTCGGTTTGGCTGGCTACTACCGCAGTCTCATTCCCCACTATGATTGATCTCGCTCAGCCTTTAGTCGAGTTAACGCGGAAGACGGAAGGCAACCGTGTACGGTGGACACCAGAACAAGAACAGGCCTTTTACAGGCTTAAACAAGCCCTGACATCCAAACCAATTTAGGCGCCTGACCTCGCAAAGGATTTTATTCTCCGCACGAACGCTTCTGCTACCGGTCTCGGGCCGGTCCTATTGCAGGAGTACGACGGCGCCCTTCATCCCGTATCTTATGCGAGTCGACAGCTCCTTCCCCTAGAAACGCACTACTCAGCTATAGAGCGAGAGTGTCTTGCGCTAGTTTGGGCGGTAGACAAGTTTCACATCTTCCTTTATGGACGCTCGTTCACTATTCAAACGGACCATCAGCCCTTGGCATACTTGGCTCAGGCCAAGCACTTAAACAGCCGGGTGTTGCGTTGGAGCCTTGTAAGTAAAGAGTACACTTATCGTATTGAACATATCAAAGGGTCCGCGAATGTTGGTGCTGACTATTTGAGCCGGGCATGAATGACAGAAGTGTTCTAATCCTGTAACTCTGGTACATAATGGTCAATGTGTTGATGTTTTGTGGGTGTGTTCCGGGGCTTCCCCTGCTGTGTTCTATTGTGTCCCCTTATGTTTGGTTGACTGCCGTGTGTTCAGTGTTTTCTAGTCAGAACTGAGGTTGTGAGAACCGTTGGGGCCGTTCATCGTGCGTGTGTGGGGTGATGTGATGTGATGCGTGCTCAACAGTGACCAGTGTCTTCTCGTCGCGTCTTCAACTTCTGTTTTGTGTGCTGCTGCCCCACGTTGTAATTTTTTCCTCTGGAAAAAACTCTGAAAAGGGGGCTTTTTTCAGAACTAGCGTCACGCTGCGGCGGGCGAAGACGCTCAAGGGGAAGAAAAAAAAGAAGGAGACGTGGCGAAGAGCGCGTGGAAGGGAGAACGGTTGGAACGCGGTCAGCGACGGACGTGGGGAAGATCTGCTGGCTCCCCGAATTTCCAGACTTGGGCCTTAGCCGCAGACGTCCGGGCTACCAGACCTGGACAGCCGTCGTCGAGGTCCAGGCCCACCAGACCTAGGCACCGCGGTTCCCTTCCTGTGCGGCAGCTTCAGAACACGGGCCGCTTGGTCTTCTCCGCTGCTTTTCGGATTACCAGACCTGGTGGCTGCCTTTCTCTTCACCACGGCGTGCCCGGACTACCTGACCCTGTCGTCCACCAGAGCGTAGACCTGAGGGCTTGATTGCTCCAACGCCCCGCCACACCTCCTCGACCGACGCACCACCTTAACAGAGCACACTCAGCACGATGAATATTCTACCGAACGTTGAGTGAACGCTTCCTCTTTGTCCTTCTACCTTTCCGTTGTCTGTCGCGAGTGTTCTCTTTGTCAGCTTTCCTGTTTATGTGTTTTTACGTCCTTTTCTCTTAGTTTCTCACAATAGAGTTTCCTTTTTTCCCACATGCCGCCTGGGTTTATTTCTTCGCCCATTTACGCTGCGATAATGTGAATCTGCAGACCTCTTTCCCTTCACAAATGACAGCTCTGTTCACTGAGCTGTCATGACGTCATCGTGCCATACTAAAGTATTGCATAGCGGGTGTGTAATGTGCCAAAACGGCTCATGGGATATGAGGTATTGTTGTGGAGGGGTCCGCATTAGGCTTGAACACCTGCTGGTTCCATAGCGTGCACTGCCATCGCATGGCACACGGAGATCTTCCCATAGCCACTGTGCCATCACGGCGGGTCAGTTAATAGGAGCAATGTAGGCTATGTGCATAAGAACCAACGTCTCGACATGAGGGCTCATTGACAAAAAAGTGCGCCAGACAGTGCCGTTAAGAAACTTGAGTCTCGTTGGCAAACAAAACGCGGTACTTGAGGCATGAACAAGCTGGTTGCCCACACATAATGCCATCAAAGCTCCTCCATAAAATATTTATGCGATGTTTGGCGAAATTTTGAAAATTCCTGGAAGCAAGGTGACGTGTCTTTGGAGAGGCGTTGCAATCCTTGTGGTGGCTATTTTAGAACAGTCTACGCAATTTTACCATGGTAGCAGTTACTTTACCTTCATTCTCTAAAGCTACATAATTGATTTTGGGACTGAAGCCGCGGCTGCGTTTTTTCTGGTTAACACCGAGTATAACGACATCTTAAGGTACTAAAATTTCTGATTTTCCTGCCCTGAGTTAAATCCTGTTGAGACATTCACTTAAACGACTGCTTATACATCGTCACGTGATGTTCACGACACGAAATTATATTTGGTTTTATAGTCGCGTAATTATGCAGTGAACAAATTTTCACGAAGACCTAAATTTTTTAGTTTTCGTATTTCTTAAATTTGTGGACTTGAAATTCGCGAAATCATCTTCACAGAAGCACATTGTTGCTACCTTCAGTTCCTGCCTTCCTAGGAATCACATTCAGCGCTACTCTGGTTTTATTTTCGAAATACCTGGCCTAGGTTATAGAGGAAGGTCTTTCCACCTCCTAAATTCATGGTAAATTTCGGCGAGTCTTGCCTCGTGTATGAGCTTCATCCGTTTCGCTGTTAGGTCCAGCATTACGCTCACTTAGAGTATGCCCTGCTACAACGCTTGTGTGGACAAGCATGGAATACTCTCGTGGAAGAGGTGAGGGCCTGCCTCTTGCACTTAGCGCAAGCTCGTGAACTGCACGCGGTAGCGTTAAAGGCCCCGTTCTTCAGAAAATCTGGTATTTTGCGTTGTCGGCGTTGGAGCCATGAGCGAAAAATCACGGGCATGTTGTCTCTGGCAGGTGGTCTCCATAGAGCAGTCTGTTGGAGGCTGGTGGGCCACCTACGTGACGTCAAAGGTTACGCTATCTTGTGTCCCCTCCAATTTTTCTTAGCAATGAATGCATTAAATATGTAAAATCTGGCCCGGCCTAATGTGATAATGTACAGATCAGGACAATGTTTCGATGTAGTTATGTGCAGCCTTCGGGTGCATGTCTTATGTTGTTGGTGTGTTCGCCCTAATATTTTGTTACCGCTTTAGTTCGCGATGCTCCCGGCGCGGGAAGCTGTGTTGTCGGCATGCAAGCTCGCAATCTGAATCAGTGGCGGAACTCGTATGCTTGCGCGTTTTGTTTCAGGGCTTCAGCAGCAGAGCAGACTGGCCACACCTTCTTTTTTTTGTTTGCAGTGACATTTAGGAGTTCCTAATGCTTTTTCTTGTTTTTGTTTGAACATTGAAATAAAGTGTCTTGTGCTTGTTGCATCACTGTGTTCTTTTATTCAGAACTGGCCGACAGTAAATGAAATGACTCTAGTTAGGGTGAGTAATAGGGGCAGGAAGTAAGTGTACGTTTGGTTTATGGTTTATGGGTGTTTAACGTCCCAAAGCGACTCATGCTATGAGGGATGCCGTAGTGGAGGGCTTCGCAAATTTCGACCAACTGGGGTTCTTTAACGTGCACTGACATCGCACAGCACACGGGCCTCGAGAATTTCGCCTCCATCGAAATTCGACCGCCGCGGCCGGGTTCGAACCCGCGTCTTTCGGGCCAGCAGCCGAGTGCCAAACCACTCAGCCACCGCGGCGGTGTTAGGAGTTACAGTATGTACATAAGGAAGTAATGATTCAGCATCCTCGCTAAACATTCGGATGCTCTTGTGCGGATGCTAACAGGCAGAATGCCTAGACAGTAACTGCGCATTTCCTTGTCTCAAAACCAAACAAACCTTGCTACACCGTTCCAAAAAACTCAATTCTCTACCCCCCCCCCCTCCCTGCTGTCGTGCTAGCAGTCCTGGTTAGCTCTGAACACCGAATGTCTCTTCATAAACAGCGGGTTTTCGTGGTTTTATTACTTCCGTTTTAGACGTATGGCTGCGCTTGGGTCGATACTAGTGTGCAATTAAACCCTTGAAACACTGCTCCACCTTAAGGAATTGGACCTGTAACTATGTACAACCTCCGTCAAGACAATAGCTTTACAGCACTTTAAAAAGGTCTGTTGTAGCACAAGTCCACACGTTATGTGCTATTCCCGATTGTTCCAGGTAAGTGATCTATGTGCAAAATATTCGTTTTTGTGTGGGACTGTAATTATTTCGTCTGCAGCATTATGATATGCCCATCCACTGTTTCAGTGTGGCGTTCGGGACTGCAGCGATTGCTGAGTCGTGCTGAGTCAGGACTGCTGGGCCCCTTGTTTTATGGCAAAATCCCCGCACCAGGGTCTAAGCTGCAACAAGATGACCAGCACTGGCTGATGGATGGGCACATGCCGCCTCAGGGGCTCTGTACTAAGGCTCTGCCTTCAAAACCCTCTTTGATTAAAAGAGCTGTAAGTTTTTCGCTCATTCAGTGCTTGCGTTCTGGTCTTCGTTCTAAGACTCACTTTTGAACTTATTCTAATATTAAACCATGCCATGGTTACCAAAACAAGAAGTTTAAAATCCTCTCTAATTGAAAACTTCACTTCATACTCTGTTTTACCGGCAGCAAAGCAAAGCTTGAACGCTTCGTACTTTTTGCGAAGGCTTTTCACGTAAGCTGCGTATTCGAGCTGCGGCGACATGGCTGTATGTAAATCTGTAACGTTTTTATTGCTAACATCCACTGCTAAGCATTTGGTGTTGCAAGGAAGCCCAAGACTGCCGCAGGAAGTTAACATTATCATCATCCTTCCCCTAATTTGGCCACAGCCAAATTAGGCCTACGTGGCCAGTACTGCGAGGTGCTTTGCAGTGCTTCGACCATCGCGAGGCTCGTCCTCGAGCAGCATAAATTTGAAAAAAATTCACGGTACACTTGCAACAAGCTGCGTAGGCTGCCTAGTGTTGACAGGCTCGTTTTCCATGGAACGTGGCCGTCGAAAAAGAAGAGGATGCGATTTACCCCAATTGTTTGCCGTAACTAAACGCTAGAAGACGGGCGTACTCCTAGAACACAACATGCATACATTGAATGGGTTTCCTTCGCACGAACGCTATGGCACAGCATACTAATTAGATTTCCAAACAAAAACAATGGACAAAATGACGGTACTACCTGTCTAGAGGCGCGACAGCAATCGTCGCGGTTAGTCTTGTACCCCAGAAACACAAACGTCTTGCTGGCACGAAGTGCTAAGGGGGCCGGCATTCAAGTTCGCACCCCTGGCTCCCAGCAAAAACCTATTTGTTTCAGCCAGTCGTTAACTGTTTCCTCGGACACTTCGTTCTCCGGCTGCATCGTCGACTTCCACCACGGAAGTCTTGAGCATGAGACGAATACGATGGCATGTGTGCAGAAGACATCCGTTCTAATTCTTGTGCTTTGTGATAGTATAATTGTCAGGTGGCCACGTGTAGTGCGTTTCCGCGTTTTCTTGGCGTCCGTCAAAGTCTGGTCGCATGGTAGCATAGATAGATGAGAAGCCGAGAAACTCGGGGACGGTTCATGGGTATACCAAAGGTTACAACACGAAACCATGGTGGCGGCGGAGTAGATAGGGCAGTAGAAGCATCCGGGAAAGTTGCGACCGAGCGCACGTTTGGTCGACGTCACTGGTGACGTCAATGTTGGCTGCTATTGAAGGCTGGCACGGAGGTTTTGGGGAGCGGTATAGGAGTCCAAGAACCGCCGGTATTCCAGAAGGACATGAAGGGGCAGGTATGCAGAGTAATGAATAATGGCAGTGACGATCGACATCCTTTCGTTTGGCGATGCAATGGGTCCGGACCTCAAACGAAGCGGTATCGAGGGGTCGTCTCTGTTTGTAGAGAGACTGATGATCACCGCGAACGACAGCCTCGGCGAGAGGATCAGGCCGCGTCCGCCAACATTTGTCGCTAGTTTTCCTGCAAAAATAAAGGAGTAAAGACAAGAAACTACAGTGTAGGAAGGAAAAGGCTGCAGATGCACTGAAGGTATAATTATCAAATGAGTACTCAAGTGACGTAACCTTTTGTCACATAACCTTTTGTCAATCGTAAGGCTATGCGCGTCATAACACATCTGCCTCGTTTAACACCCATACTTGTACTACAGGAGTTCGCACAACTTAATACACTCAGTGAAATCATCGACCAACGGGTGGCAGAGCTCGAAAACAGTCTCTCAAACTTCATCGTTAAAAGACACTTTTACCGTGGTCCTATTGCCAGCTCACTGACAATCGCCCCACTGTTTCTACGTTGGTATCAGCAGCGTATCTGCCTAGAGGGTGCATATTATACACTGATGCATCACATTCTGCAGAGCGGGGAGTTACTTCTGTGTACAGTCCATCTCATCCGCATCTCAACTCTCGCGCGACGTATACTGCGGATACGTGCACTCCCCTGGCATTGGAACTTCAAGCCATTTATAATGCCATTGCTTTCCTTCCTCTCGTTCCAACATTCAATACAGTTCATATTTACACCGACTCCTGCGCCGCCCTTAAAGAGCTTAAGGCTGTTCGACGAACGTTCCAGATTTCACAATCAATTCATGTGCTCTGCGCAAAGTATCCATGTCCTGTGCGCATACACTGGATTCGCGGCCATGCCCAGGATCCACATAACATTCAAGCGGATGCTATGACTAATCTTCATACATTAGACGATCCGCCACCTTCCCCTCTTCCCCCAGATCCGTTCCTGTCCAATGTTTCCGGTTCCGAAGTTCTGCTCCAGCGGACACGCGCTCTAATTCCTCCGTGTTCTCACCCTCTCCCCCGTAGTCTTACTCGGCAGGAGGAGGTATTCGTACGCCGGATTCTGGCAGGGGCGGCTCTGACACCATCTGTCCGTCATCGGTGGCGTGCCAAAGATCTGCCAGCACCTGACAGGTGCCCTCACTGTAGCGCTGCACCGGACATTTGTGATGTGCGGCACTTGTTATGGACGTGCCAAGCGACGGCTGCTATCAGAAAACGGCTCCTCAGGGAGGTGGGCCTGCGGTGGAACCGAGAAAGTGACTACGTGAAGTGGACTATGGACAACCGTTTCATTAGCAACCTGTGCGACTACCTCAGCGCAATGGTTCTTCACTCCTTCTTTTAACTTTCAATCCCGTGCATCCCTCCCCCCCACTTCCTTTTTCACCTTATGCCTCATGGCACACTTCTCGATTAAAACAAAAACAATAACTGGAGCAGTGGGTGGGCTCTGCCGCACAGCTTTCATGACACCTGTTCATGTTCGGTTGAGTTGGGGTATACATTTCAGGATCCGACCCCCTGGTTCACTGACGCTTGATTAGCGCTTAAAACGTTGTTTACTGTTGAGGCGGAGAGGAAAAACTTCCGCCAATGCATTAAAACTTCATAAATTAAGCAAAAGGCAGCGAGAGATAGAGTATTCATGGACGAGAGATTAAATGGACACTGATTTGCTTCATGGTAAGGCGTAATGAAAGAGGTTCCTCGCCAAGCCTCAGTATGTAATCTGAGTTCTCAAGTAGCTGGTTTCTATCCTACGATATGTTCAAGTAGCCCCTTTGCGGTATAGGTCAACTAGAGGGCCGAGCACCCCACTGGCAACGAACGAATATTATTATTATTATTGTTATTAATATTGTGAAGGAACGCCAGGCCGAGACGCCAAGACGTCTGTGGAAGGCTAGACCGAAACGGCAAGACGGTCGTGCCTGGTCTTTATTCCAAAAGCGAACCCGGGCGCGTGCCACCAGCGCGTGCCACAGGAGCAGCCACGGGATGATGGTATGTACAAAAGAAAGAAAATGATCCCTAGAAGGCTCACACAATCTGCCCGGTGGGTCGGAAGCGGCCATCCTGGCCGCTCCTAGGCAACCGATGGTTTGCGGCATACAAACGGTTTCAAAGGGGAACGTGGACAATTTCAGTACCATGGTGGCGTCGATCGGCTGGGAGAACTACAGGTGTAACACTGTAGTTCACGGAGGAAGTGCAATTGATGACCCTGTAGGGACCAAGGTAGCGGCGGAGAAATTTGTCACTAAGGCCAGGGATGCGCAGTGGTGTGAAAAGGAGTACTTCGTCACCTGGTCGGAAAGAGACCACACGATGAGTAGAATCGTAGCGACTCTTGCGGTCTTCCTGACAGGCTGCAGTGTTGAGGCGAGCAAGGTGACGGCATCTGGCCACAGAGGATACGAACTGGGCAGGTACTGATGCGGAGGTATATTCAGGCGTAGAGAAGAAAACTGTTCAGAATTGTGGTGGGAGGACAGCCGTAAACGAGGAAGAACGGAGAGTAACCGGTAGTCCGCTGTATTGCTGTATTATAGGCGAAAGTGACAAACGGTATAATAATATCCCAAATTTCGATGATCTGGTGTGACGTACATGGAGATCATATTGGATAGAGTCCGATGAAAACGCTCAGTTAGACCGTTGGTCTGGGGGTGGTAGCTTGAGTTCGTCTTATGAAGGGTGGATGATGCGCGAAGAACTTTGGCAACGACGGTCGATACGAATGTCTTCCCGCGGTCACTGAGGAGCACCCGGGGAGCACCATGCCGCAAAACAATAGATTGCAAAAAGAAATTTGCAACCTCATGAGCCAAGCCAGTGGGCACGGGTGCTGTCTCGGCGTATCGCGTAAGGTGGTCGACAGCTGTGATGACCCAATGGTTACATCGATGGGAGAGAGGCAGGGAACCATATAAATCGATGCCGACGACTTCAAACGGCGTTGCGGGCAGGGAAGGGGTTGTAGGAGGCCAGCGGGTGCAGAAGTCGGCCGTTTGCGAAGTTGACACAGGAGGCAGGAAGCGACGTATTTTGCAACGCTGGAGGATAGGCCAGGCCAAAAGAAACGTCTCTTCACGTGGTCGTATGTTTTGTGGAAACCTAGATGACTGGCACTAGCGTCATCGTGGAGAGCCGCTAGGAAATGGGTGCGAAGCACCCGCGGCACGACTGGGACCCAGCGGGTTCCATCGGAGCAATACACGTAGCGGCGTAGGATGCCATCTTCGAGCTTGAAGTTGCGTAGCTCTCAGCGGAGCCGGGTGTTGGGTGTTTTTGAAGCGCCGGTAAGGCGGTCGATGATGGGACGGCATTAGGCGTCGGGCAGTTGCTTCGAGCGGAAATTGTGTTTGTGGTCGGAGTCGTAAAAAGAAACTGCTGTGATGTGCGTCGAAGAGGGTGGGCTCTGGACAGACGAGGAACGGCATTGCGTAGAAAAACAGCAGGCTGAGTCCGAAAGTGGGCAGCGAGAAAGCGTGTCAGCATCCTGGTGTTGGCGACCCGATTTATAAAGGATGTCGAAGTGGTACTCCTGGAGGCGCAGAATCCAACGGCCGACAAGTCGAACTGTCAAGTTCTTTATGGAAGACAACCAGCAATGAGCATGGTGATCGGTCACAACAGTGAAATGGCGACCGTACAAGTAAGGGCGGAATTTTTGGACTGCCCAGACGACTGCTAAACATTCCTGCTCGGTAATGGTGTAATTTTTCTCTCCTGGAGTGAGGGTCCGGCTGGCGAACGCAATCACTTTCTCACGCGAAGTTGCGTCGCGCTGCAGAAGTACACCACCGAGACCGTGACCACTGGCATCAGTATGCAGGATGGTTGGAGCCGCGTCACTGAAGTGGCCAAGGAAAGGGTCTGATGTGAGGGCATGCTTGAGTTTCGTAAAAGCAGTGTCGCACTTGTCAGTCCACACGAAACTGCTGTGCGCTTTAAGTAGTTCATGAAGGGGAGCAGCAATAGTTGCGAAATTTCTGATAAAAGGCTGGAAATAGGACGCAATGCCGAGAAAGCTGCGCAAATCTGCAGTCCGTTGAGGGCGAGGAAAGTGCAGGACCGCGATGATTTTCTCAGAGTCTTGACGAATGCCGTCGTGGCTAACGAGATGGCCCAAGAATTTAATTTTCTTCTGTGCAAAGTGGCACTTCTTGGTGTTCAGCTGAAGGGCCGCTGAAGCGAGGCACGGGAGAACCTCATTCAGGCGCGTGAGATGATCTTGAAAAGATGAAGAAACGATAACAATGTCATCCAAGAAGCACAAGCAGGTTATCCACTTCAGGCCACAAAGTATAATATCATCATTCTTTCAAATGTGGCCGGGGCGTTGCAGAGGCCGAAGGACATAACATTAAGTTCATAAAGTCCATCGGGAGTTGCGAAAGCAGTTTTTTATTTGTCGGCCTCGTGCATAGGTATTTGCCAATAACCCGAGCGTAGGTCCAAGGTGGAGAAATATTCGACGCCTTGAAGACAGTCACGGGCGTCAGCAATGCGAGGCATCGGGTAGACATCTTTGCGGGTAATTTTGTTGAGCGCACGGCAGTCAACACAAAATTGTACTGAGCCGTCCTTTTTTTAACCAACACTACCGGTGAGGACCATTGGCTTGTTGAGGGACGAATAATATCGTGGTATAGCATATTATGGACATTTTCTTCAATGACTTTGCGTTCGGAGAGAGAAACCCGATAAGGCCGTCGCCGTACGATCGAGTTCCCTTCGGTATATACGCGGTATTGTGCAACAGTAGTCCGTCCCAGTGGTGGGGAAGTTGCATCGAAAATGGCTTGGTGACTGCGAAGCAATGTAAGCTATTCTTGACGTTAATGCGGTGTGAGGTTCGGATTAATTGCCTTTGATAAAACAGTAGGAGAGACGTCGGACGAAACAGGTTGCTGATGTAAAGGGGCGGTGAGCGCCATCACAGACATAGGTTGAGCATCTAATACGCAAGAAATGGAAGTTCCTTTGGGCAGCCCGAGGGAATCGCGGGAATTGTTCTTGGCTGCTATGATCGCTAAGCCACTGCAGAACCGGACAAGGCTTGACGGGAAGGCAATCCCACGCGCAAAATGACGATGAGACGGCGCGATGAGTACGTCCCTATCAGTGATGCGGTCGGAAACAACGGTAAGCAGTTGTTCGCACTGAGGCGGCAAAACTGTATCAGCTGCGGCAGTGAGGGAATGATGGCGGTCGGAAGAGTCATATGAATAATCACTGTCTCTCATATGGATGACACGGTCGACACAAGAAATTAATGCTGGAGCTGTTGACAAGAAATGCCACCCCAAAATCATCAGATGCGCACAAAGTGAGAGTACAGCAAACTGCACATGGTGGCTGACACCGTCAATAACAATTCGCACAGTGCACTTCGCGGAAGGGCGCAGAGTGACATCATTTGCTCCACGAAGTTCAGGCCCATCATATGGTGTCGTCACTTTCCGCAAAACGGCAGCACAAATCAGCGTGAATAACCGAAATTGCAGCCCTGTATCAATCAAAGCTTCGACAGGTAGTCCCGCTAAAACAGAAATCATATTGAACGGCCGATCTGGAGGCCTTTTAGTGATTTCGCAAAATGCAGTTTCACCTCCGCAATCTGCATCGCCTAGTTTTCCGAGTGACGGACAGGGAGAGCTGTTGCGGGTCGGAGTGGGGACACGGAACGGCGATATGGAGATGGGCAGCGGCGTCGGGAAACATTGGCCCCACTAGGTGCAGACGAGGGTGGCGGCGGCGGGGAGAATCGGCGAAGCGCGTTGGAAGAAGGCCGACGTTGATAACAGGAAGAAGAAGGTAGCTCACTCTCGAAGGCGGCGTAACCACGGCGCTCGTCCTGAAGGCGTCGACGACAAAGCTGGAGATATGTCCTCTAATTCCACAGTAGTAGCACACTGGTCGGGTGGGGCGCCAAGGTGCGTAATAGGATGGCGCAGCTGGAGCAGTCGCCATTGCGTTGATGTGGTTGTATATCGGGGCCGGTCGAGGCGGGTGGTCAAAGGGAGGGGAAGATGCAGCTACTTGAGCATAGGTCGGTGCTGGGTGGGGAGCAGGAGGTTCAGGTGCGATAGGGTGGGTGAGTGTTGCCAACTCCTCTTTGATGATGTTACGAAGTCCAGCGTCATTAGAATACGCGGGAGCATGATCACACCCGTGGCGGCAGAAAAGGCCGAGGACTTGGAGTTCCTCACGGATGATCGCTGGAATGAGTGTTCGCAGATCGAGGTCCGCAGAGGTCAAGGCCGTAGCAAGGGCGGGGTGTGCGAGGTGGGGCTGCAAGCGGGAGGACTGCAGCTGGTCGAGGCGTTGACAGGTGGTAATGGTTGAATCGACACTTGAAGGATTTTGAGCAATTAGGGTGTTAAAGGCCACATAATTGATTCCTTTCAGAACATGGTGGACGCGGCCAGTTTCCGGCATGGTGAGACTAAAACGACGGTAAAGGGAAGTACATCCTCGATGTAAGACGAATAGGATTCATCAGGACCTTGAAAGCGGGAAGCGAGCTTCGTCTTGGCGACTTCAGTCCGATCAGCCTGGTCGGCAAAGAACTGACGGAATTGCTGTGTGAAGGTGGACCAGTTAGTGGTATGGTGTTCGCGACTGATGAACCAGTTTCTGGCGACCTCAATGAGGTAGAAAGAAACGTTGACAAATTTTAAAGCGTCATCCCACCGGTTGTAGGCGCTGCAGCGTTCATACGTGTCGAGCCAGTCATCCACGTCTTCGTCGCGACGACCAGCGAACATCGGTGGGTCGCGTTGTCGGAAGGGCGCGGTCGAAGGGGGCGTTGCAGGTAAGGCCGAGGTAGAGGGTCCGGCAGGGTCGGGGTTGTCTTCGGTTGATATGACGATAGTGGGAGGTGCACAACGGCGATCGGAACGCAGCTCCAGCGAGAGGCAGGGTAGAAGGCAGCAAGGGGATCGAGTTTCACCTCCACCACTTGTGAAGGAAGGCCAGGCCGAGACGGCAAGACATCTGTGGAAGGCTAGACCGAGACGGCAAGACGGCCGTGCCTGGTCTTTATTCAAAAAGCGAAACCGGTTGCGTGCCACCGGCGCGTGCCACAGGCGCAGTCAGGGGATGATGATGGTATGTACAAGAGAAAGAAGATGATCCCTGGAAGGCTCACAATATTATTATTATTATTATTCTATCAAAAGATGGCACATACCCACACTGGGAGATCGGCCAAGAATCGGGTGGCTATTCACCTGTACTCAGTTAATAAAGAGAAAAGCACGCGGAGAAGCAACACTAGAGGATTCTTCCTCATTACAAGAAAATGAATGAGTTCTGATTTCAAACTTTATAATAATAATAATATAATAATAATAATAATAATAATAATAATAATAATAATAATAATAATAATAATAATAATAATAATAATAATAATAATAATAATAATAATAATAATAATAATAATAATAATAATAATAATAATATAATAATAATAATAATAATAATAATAATAATAATAATAATAAATATATTGCACAGAAGAATACAAAGCACAAAAAACGGGCCTGTCAAAGCCACCAATGGCTTGAAGTATTCGGCCCGACAAAATCATCCGACGAGTGTGCATTATAATAATAATAATAATCATAATAATAATCAGCATCGACGCATAACGAAGTAAATGCAGGAATACTACCAATTATAAGCTTAACACAAACAAGCAGCAAATAACGAGACAAGGATCAATCCCAGTAAAATAAGGTGTACATATTTCAGAGATGATGACCAATGCATATCAGAAGTATTGAAGCAACCGCGTTACAATGAACACATAATGTTTTTCAATGCCTTTTTTGACGTAATCTATAATGGCTCATTTGGCAAATCGTTCAGAATTTTGGACACATAAACACAGCGTCTAGCTTCACCATATCTTGTTGAGGAGCGCGGCACTACAAAGCGAACACTATTACGAAGGCTTCGGGGGGCTGTGGAGCATGTTTTAAGATCACTAAACCAAAAGTGCCGTAGCACCACAGTTTGCACAAACAAAGACCAGAAGCATGGAAAACCAAGCGCTGAGATGTTATGATCTTTGAGTGACGGATTATTGTAGGCTATATTTCTTAGCATGTTCCTTAACAAAGAATTCACGTGGTTTTGCCATCGGGTGAGGCAAAAAGCAAAGACGGTAATCTGATATCGAAGAGTGGTGTAGACCAATGCATGTGCTAACGTTTTCTTACTTGAAACGGTAGGATAGATTTGATGTTGAAAAATAACCATGCAGCGCTCCTGAGCTTATCGCAGACGTGTGATAGCTGAGTGTGCCACCACATATTGGTTTCGAAGAATACTAGATATTTTACCGATTTCACGTAGGTAATTGACACGCATCGACGGGAATGACTGTTACAGGAATGAAAGGAATATAATAATAATATTAATAATAATAATAATAATAATAAATCTTTATTTTTCGGTGCCCAAGAACAACCCAAAGGTCTTGGTGCTGGTACACCATTCACACGCACAAAATGTAAATTTATTTCACCACAAAGAAAGACACTCAGGGGAGGTAATGCAGCAGTCAAGGCGATAGAAAAAAAAAGACATATAAACTAGGCGTGACAGCAAGCATGAAGCAAAAAGCGATATCAAGAAAACAGCGAGAGCAGCGGTAAATGAAAACAGCTAGAACAGGCAACAGACAAATAAATAACTAATGGAACAATAAACAAAGAGAATGAACACAAGAGCGACCGATAACAGCCAAGTACAGCATATAACAAAATACAAACAAGAATAAAGCCAATACTAATATGAGAGAGAGAGAGACTCTTTAATGAAGAAAGAGAATTAAGCTGGCGTTTCAATATCGCTGGCATGCTAATCTGCGTAGGGAGGGGAATTTGGGAGATAAAGACTGAAGGAGAGCAGCGTGGAAGAGGTGAAAAAAACAAAAAAAAGATAAAATGCAGTTATGAAATGGGTACTAAGGATGCAGTGGCGAGTATTGATGTAACCTATGGAATGATGGAGTGCATAGTCCGACGAATGGGCTGACGAAGTTCACTGCAAGAAGAATGCATGAAGGTAACTTGCAAGTGAATTTAGAGCTTATCGAGATGTCCAATGTCTTTTAAATATGTAAAAGAAAGTTCATTGCAAGTCTCTGTTGCTTGAAGCAGGCGAAGGGGCCTAAAACTTTGTCCATTGTTAGGGGCACTGGGCAGAGCGTCTGCATGCAATGTTCATAGTACGCACGCTCGTTAGCATACGCAGGGCACTCAAGCAGAATATGTTCCACAGTTTCTATCGAAGCACAGTTGTCACAATGCGGACTGTTCATTTGTCCAAAACGGTATCGCAGGCCATTTGTATATGCAGCATTCAGACGAAGTCGGTGATAAAGTGTTTCGAGTTGTCGAGAAATTCTGGGTGAGAGTCTTGATCTAAGATGTGGGTCGATTGAGTGAAGAAATTGGTACTGATGTGTCGGCAAACTCCAAAGCCGATACGTTTCTTCGTACGCAAAACTTTTAGCCATTTGGGACGCATCAGATGTCGTGAGAAAACTTCGAATGTATTTCTGATGTTGATGGCCCTTACGGGCCGCTTCATCTGCTTTTTCATTAGCCATAATGCCACAGTGAGCAGGTACCCACTGAAATGTTATGCAGTGGCCTGCGGCAATAGCTAAATGATGAATATACCCAATGTCCAGGGAAGCTGGCTGGTGATTCGTTTTCTTCAGCAGGTTGGCCAGGATCTGCAGAGATGCTTTTGAATCGGTGATGATAACCCAACGGCCGGCGGTTCGGCGCAGGATGTAAGAAACAGCTTCCTTAATGCCGTGAAGCTCAGCTGTTGTAGAGGAGGTCCTCCGCTGCAGCCGGTAAGAAAGGGCATGGCCTGTTGAGGGCACATAAAGGCCACAAGAAGTTTCTTTAGTAGTTGAACCATCGGTGAAGATATGGGTGTGCTGTGTATATTCTTCGATTAAGTAGGCGAGAGTAGCTTGCAGAAGTGCTACCTGTGGCATGCGGCTCTTTGCATTCACACCCTGGAACAGACTTCTTCACCTTTAGAGGAGAGAGTGTCCATGGAGGAAAGGTCAGAGGTAGTAGTTGCTGAGGCTGATTAATAGTAGGAAGGGGCAGGAGCTGCACTGCCTGGCCAAAGCTAGAGTTGCTGTCAGTTAGGTGGACACGGTGTAGGAAGTGCTTCTTCCCTTGCAGGACATGGCGGAGATGGGTACGCATAGTTTCCTGGGCGGCAATTACCTCTAGTGGGAGACATCCTGCCTCCGCTACTGTTCTTGATGCAGAGGAACCCTTTGGGAAGCCAAGACATTCGCAGGCAGTTGTTTCGTGCGGCATTGAGAGTCTTATTGCTTGATGTAGATAATCTTTGAAGCACTGGTAGACAGTAGCGCAAGGTTCCTTCAACGTAGGCTTTTTCAAGCAGAAGCATTGATCGGCAGCTGCTACCGCACCTTGTTCCCGCCATGAACCTGAACACTTGCGATGCTGCAGTAATCCTCGCACGGAGGTTTTTGATCTGAGGTGATCATGACAGATTATAGTCGATTACAACACCCAGGAATCGCTGAGATCGTACATATGGCAGCGATCGTCCGCCTAGGAGCAGCGGATATCGGGTCATCGTTTTTCTTGTAAACGCCATTGCAACACTCTTTTCTGGCGATAGACGAAGACCTCTGGAGGCCAGGTACATCGAAATGTGTAATAGTGCTCTCTGAAGACGTTGCTGGGTAATATAGCGCGAACGTGACGCGGTCCAGATGCAGATATCATCAGCATAAATTGTTGTGCGGACCCCTCGCGGAAGGTGTCTTCTTATGTGAATAAGGACAATATTGAACAGGAGAGGGCTAAGCACCGCTCCCTGTGGTACGCCCCTCTCCACTGCGTGAAAGCGTGTTGGACCGTTTGGAGTGGTAATAAAAATTTGTTGTTCTTTTAAATAATGCCCAATCCACTTGTATAGCCTTCCTCCAAGGCCAAGGCTGCCAAAGGCTGCGAGAATTGCATGGTGAAAGACGGAGTCAAAAGCGGCCTTGATGTCTAGGAAAACGGCTGATGGGATGTACCCAGCATGAAGGTACTCCTCAATTGATGAGACGAGGGCGATGATATTGTCAGTCGCTGACCTGTTTTGACGGAACCCGTTCATTTCTTGGGGGAACTCATTTCGGCTTTCTAGGAACCAAGTTATGCGCTTGCAGATCATGCGCTCCATGACCTTACCTATGCAGCTCAGTAGGGCAATGGGCCGGAATGATGCGTAGCTTGTTGGCTGCTTACAGGGTTTCAAAACGGGCACAATTTTCGCCAGCTTCCATTCCGTGGGGACCTCACCAGCCATCCAGGAAGAATTGTAATACTCCAGGAGTCGAAGACGGGAGGTGTGGAGTAGCTTTGCAATGGCGTCATAGGTCACCTCATCATGACCCAGAGACGTGTGCCTGTTTGTCTCCGCGATAGCTGTGGATAGTTCTTCCATTGTGAAAGGCAGGTCTAACGCTGGCACTGTCGCCTTTGGGATGCCTGTTTGACCATCTGCGGAGAGTGTCGAATGCCCTGACCCTGCCGACAGCAGCTTGCAGTATTCGTCTGAGACTTCTTTTATAGATTTGTGTTCGTGAAGGGAGAGTGCAGCGAAGGGGTGGAGTTGTTGAAGTGGCGTGCGCATACCTCTAACTATCCGCCAAATATTGGTTACTGGTTTGCGCACATCCAGCGTAGAACAAAAGTCACGCCACTTTTGCCGACTGAGTTTATCCATGTAGCGTCGGCTGTGACGTTGTGCCCGTCGGCATGCACGTAGGTCATCGAGGCTTTTTGTGCGCAGAGCTTTCCTTTCAGCTCGCCTGCGTATAGCGCAAAGCCTTTGGAATGTGTCATCATTTGAAGGTAGGTTATCATTTTTAGCTGTAAGTTGTGTACTCGCCTTCAGGCAATACGCAATTGTCGATGCTAATTCCTCATTGCGAGTTGCCGCAGTAACTCCTCTGCTGACAGCGTCCTTGTATGCGTCCCAGTCTGTAGATTTTATAAGGAATTTCTTTGGGTTCCTCTGCGCATGGAAAGCCGATATGAGGATTGGGTAATGGTCGCTTCCACGTGTCTCCAAATCAGTGCTCCAGCCAAAGTTGTGGGCGAATGAACTTGTGACAGATGTCATGTCGATGCTGCTGGTAGTCGTCGGGCCTCAAAGGTAGGTGATGCTGCCGTCATTTAATGGCTGAACTGAATGCTTGGAGAGAAGTTTTGCAAGCTTGGCACCTCGGGCACATGTATGTGAGCTGCCCCAAATTTCATTATGAGCAATGAAGTCTCCGCAAATAATATGCGGAGAGGGCGTCCTTGCTATCAAGTCTTCAAGTCTCAAAGCATCAAATGGCGTGCCTGGCTCAAGATATACTCCAATCAGAGTGTACTGTTGTCCGGCAATAACTGTGACAACGCATACATATTCATTGTCGCTGTGAGGCGGGACATCAACCGGTGAGGCCGCGATATCCTTGCGAAAGCCTATCAGCAATCTGCTGACGTTATCTGGTCGTTGTGAATGATGGAAATAGTATCCATTGAGTCGGAAAGTTTCCTCGACGCGTGATTCACAGGTGACTATGAAGGGGAAGCGGTACGCTCGCACGAGCTGTCGGAAATCTGAGAGTTTAGAGCGTAGCCGCGAGCGTTCCATTGGAAAATGGTGCATGTACGAAAGATGTTGTGGATTGTCAGCTGCGGTGAAGTTCTCGCTGTGGAAGCCATGATTACTGAAGTGTGGTATTACGCCCCTGCGGAGCGTAGCAGACCGACACCAACGGCTCCATTGCAAGGACAGCTTCTACTTCTGGGAGTCGTCCTGACGAGGGGTTTGCACGGATAAGAACCTTGATGGCTGCAAACAGCATCGGAATCAGTAGGCATGTGACATCTTGTTCAGAGCTTCCGGTTTGCAGCCTGCCGCAGATCTTCTTGTCATGTTGTGGCGCCCTAGGATCAGAGCAAGCTACGCTGTTTGTCGGGTCTTGTGTAGTGCGTTGCAGTAGCTTTGATCAAGGGGAAGAATCAACGGATTTCCCACGCTTCTTTTTTACCGCATCTGCGTAGGTCTTGTCAGCTGCTCTGCCACGCTGTGTTGACTGATTCTCGGAAAGAGCTGCCGTAGTCGTGAAAACCACGTCGGGGTTAGGTGGTGGTTCATGGCGCTTAGGGGGTTTCCCTTGTGTTTGCTCTTCCGTGCGAGCAACTGTGGCTGCTTTCTTTTTATAACACCCTCCATAGGAAGCAGGGTGTGGGCCACCGCAGTTAGCGCATTTAGGTTGCGCTCTCGAAGTGCATTCTTTGTGCGAGTGGGGGCCAGCACACACTTTGCAGCGCACGGGGCCGTTACAGTGTCTTGATATGTGGCCATGCCTCTGACATTTATAGCACTGAGTTGCTGCTCCGACGTATTCAGTTACAGGGTAACTACAGAACCCCAGCGTTACTCGTTTTGGTAGCGGCGCATCTTTTGCAAATTCCAATATAACTGTGTGACAGCGTACCGCTTTTATCTTTCCACCATCCTCAGGAGTGTAGGCGATTAGCCTCCTTGCTGAGAGGACACCTTGGTCGGGTAGATATTCCTGCAGATCTTCGTCTGTGTAGGTGACAGGTACATCTTGTATTTTGCCATAGCTTGCCATGTAAGCGTATGGGACTCTGGCCTCTACAGCCACTCCAGCCAGCTTAGTTACCGTGAGCAGACGGTTGGCGGCGGGCAGCGTCGATACTGTAACCATCAGGCTCCCATCCTTGTGAATGCGATGGCTGAGGACTTTTTCTTGAGCCGATGCTACAACCGCCGAAGCCACAATGTTGGGGTTGGCTTTCCATAGGCTTCCTCCTTCCTCAGTGGGCCTGAAAACTACGGGAACACCGGTAGCTCTCTTTTTCTTGTACGATACAACTGTAAATGATGCTTGGTCCATGTCCTCTGGATGGTCGGTCAGAGGCTCGTTGCTGGCTTGGTCGTCGCGCAATCTCTTGTTTGGCGGGGCCTGGTCTGTAGCCGCAACTACAGGGGCCGCTGGGCCCGCCGCTGGCGCTGCTGCCATCAGTGCAGCATGGAGTTCAGCTGGCGGTGATGTTCCGTGTCGGCGTTGATACGGCACACAGCGCCGAGGAGGTCGCTTGACGTGCTTTTGCCGGCGGCCAGGGACCCCCAGGTCGTCGCACGTCGAGGACACACGCCAAAAAGACAGGAAAACCTCTGAAGTGAGAAAATAAAGCCGAAAATTACGGACCAGTGTCAGACAGCCGGCCCACTAATCACCGTCTTCTTCTTCCTACATATTGATATGAACGAATAAGAAACCTCTGAAATACAAGCTAGAAATACAATCATACCCAATAAGAAATGTAATTAGTGAACGCGTTACAGACAGTCAGGCGTCAGTACACAGTATTAAAGAAATAATATTAATGAAAACAAGTAGACGTGATGAACAATTAAGGAGAAAAAAAACAATATAATACCGGTGCAAATGCACAAGTGTAGTAAAGACGAAATGCATGACAGGGGAAGTTATGAATGAGAAAAAGAATGCTCAAAGTGGAACGTCACGAACATCCAATATAAAGGAAGGGAGAGAATTTTCGAATATATCAAGGCGGGGACAAAGAGAATTAAAGAACTTTTGCATTCTGTTCAGAGGGGAGAGGGAGAGCAGGAGCCCAGAAACTTGGAATGGTCTGAATTCCCTTATGCTCTTTCGCGGTACACGCAAAAGGATACGCGCTAGGAGCTGAGGGCATATAATGTGACCATGAAGAAGTTTATACAAGAAAATTATATCTGCCCTCACGCGACAGCAGCTAAGAGAAGAAAGCTGCAGTGAGTTACTCCACCTGGGACGAGAGCTGGAAGTTTTGCGAGAAAACCGATGTTGAAATATGCGTAAAAACTTTAGCGGCAAGCATATGGAGAGGTAGAGCTTTAAGAAAGGAAGTGGGGTTCGAAACTCTCTCGAAAGCCTGCAGATGAAGCCGAGTGTACGCATAGCCCGTAGACCAATGCGTTTTGTATGAGAGGAGAAGCTGAGGCTACGGTCGAAAAGTACGCCGAGGTCATTAATTTCATCAACCCTGGGCAGCGCCTTACCATTCACAGAATAAGAGTAGAGAAGACTGTGCGTTTTACGCGTAAATGAGACAACCTTGGTTTTAGATGAATTGAGAGTGAGCCCATTCTTCAAGCACCAAGCACTGAAGGCGGATATGCCCGATTGCAATGACAAGCAATCGTGAAGAGTATGTATTGCCTTGAACATTTTTATATCGTCCGCATAAAGGAGAAATGAGGAGTTTTTGACCACGAAGGAAACGTCATTCATAAAAACAGAGAACAGAAGCTGGCCTAACACCGAGCCCTGAGGAACTCCGCTGGTTGGAGTGTAAACAAATGAGGGCTGTCCATTTACACTGACAAAGCAGGACCGATCAAGAAGATAGTTGCGTAGGAGGGCTACAATTGAAACGTCGATCTCAAACAGCAGAAGCTTTTGAAGGAGTAATGAGTGAGTAACAACGTCGAAAGCTTTGCTCAAATCACAGTACACAGCGTCTACCTGACTCCTTTGAAGGACTTCAGCTGATGTATACGTCATAAAAGTCACATGGTTAGTTGTAGTAGAACGACCTTTTATGAAACCATGCTGATTATAAATGATTACATGTTTGAGTTGGAAGGAAAGTACTTTGTGCAAAGCTAATTCAAAAAGCTTAGAGGCTGCACAAAGAAGAGAAATTAGGCGGTAGTTCGAAACTTCAGATTTGTTTCCTGATTTGAAGACAGGAAAAACACGCGCCGTTTTCCACACGCGGGGAAAGGTAGAATTTTTCAAATTTAATAAATATCGTGGTTAAAACAGGGACTAAGGTACTATTGAAGGGTTTTATTATGGCGGCTGGAATGCCATCAGGACCAGGGGACAAAGATGGTTTCAAACACTTAAGACTCTCACTTACCATCTTTTCGTCAAAAAGAACGGAATTGGGTGCGCAAGCTGGAAGGCATACGGAATCGCAACGTGGAGATTTGTACACGGAGGAAAAGTGTTGAGCAAAGCCGTCAGCGACATTCCGAATTTCATTCCCATGAGAGTCAACTAAGTGAATATGACTATCATATTTATTCGAACGCTTGCGAACGTATCGCCAGAATTCAGTAGGACGGTTAGAGGCACTATTCTCTAAATAATCAAGATAGGTTTCATGATCCCGCTTGTACAGGCGTTTGCAAAGGGAACGCAAGCGGCAAAATTCATCTGCCCATGTATCCAGCCCAGGGCGTTTCGCTTTATGGTGGGCCCGCTCCTTATGTTTCAGCGCTGTTCTAAGTTCCTTGGAAAACCAGAACGGAAACTTGCTGCAAGTAGGAGTGTGAAGAGGTATGTACTGGCGCATACCATTGAGAACTATTTCAGTGAAGCGACTGGTTTGTTCGTCAACGTCACTGATTTTGTTTAAAGCGGACCAGTCGACAGAAGAGAAAAATCCGAAGAAATCAACACAGTCGCCAAGTGCGTAACCGACGCGTGGGGAATTCCCAGCACGATTTGAATTATCAGAAGGTGGGACAGAAACCGAAGTTGTTATTAGATGTGGAGGATGAAATTTGTCACAGCGAGTAAGTGAGACATCAGAGGTCGAGACTCGAACATTTTCAAAATTAGATAAACAAATGTCAAGAACATTACCGCAACAGTTTTCAATAAAATTGTGTTGATGCAAAGTGTTAAAAGCTGTGAAATCTAAAAGCAGGTTGCACTTACTAACTACATAATGATTGTTGTCAGAATATGTAAAGCTATCCCAGTTAATACCTGGAGCATTAAAATCCGTTAAAATGAGTAGTTTGTGCTTGCTATGAGAAGTGATAACATTTTCGATAGAATGTAGTACATCATCGTAGGCAGGAGGAGGCAGATTAGGGGAAATGTAGAAAGCTGCCAATAAATGTTTTTGATGTCGATTTAAAGTGAGCTCTAACCAGACAGATTTTTCAATGGTTTCCAGATCGGAACGCCCAACGCACGGCCCGGAACTGTCAATAGCAATGAGCACTCCCCCTCCTTTTTGTTTAGGAGCTGATTCAGGGCGGTCACTTCGGAAAACAGAATAATTATTAGGAAAGAAGTCACCTGAGCTAACTTCGCTAGACAGCCCGATTTCATTAATTACACCAGGCGAATAACAAGAGGCTAATACACTGGAAAAAAATACAGGTCCCTTAGTCCGAAGACCTCGGGAATTTTGGTAATATATATCCAAGTTAGGGCTGACTGCGATCAACCGTCAGCTCGGAAGGATACAACATACCATCCAGGAGCTTTCCACGAAAAGCCTTGAAGATGCAGCCCGTAAGCCACATCGAAGGGTCAACAAGCTGATCGCAAGATTCCACGCTGACTGTGAGGTAGAAGGAAGAGTAAGAGTCATATTTCGTTTTCAACTGCCGGCAGGAAAGGGGAGTGACATTCACGGACTTCAGATGATTAGTCAGATCAGCCGACGTTGTCTCAGGGCACAGCTTGCAGACAAAAATAGCCTTCGGGCGCTTCTGAGGTCTGGTGACGTTCAGACTGGATGAGCTCGACGAGCCAGTGATGGCTGGGCTTCGGTGCTTCTTCTGCGCCTCAGGCGAGTTAACTATATGTGGGGGAACAGATACAGATGTTGGGCAGGTGGCCAAATCAACGGGTGCCATACCACAGTGTAGGGCAGCTCAGTAGCTCTTGGATGGCTGGAATATACGGGAGATTTGAAGCTCTGCTTATGGCGTCATCAATACAAGAACGTGGATAGCGCTGCGTTAAAAGCACGTAAACACTTTTTAATGCTTTTTTATACGTATATGTAAACATTTTTTTGCTTGAAGTGCGTTTGTCGTGTACTGCCATTTCAGAGGCGCTTGGGCCCAGTCAAGTTGCTTTTTAGCAGTTTTTAGCCCTTGCATCTCTGTAGTATGTAACTTGCCATTTGTAAAAATGAAATGAAATTGCATTTGGAAGAGAAAGACAAGTTTTCATTTTGCAGTGTAAGCTTGCGTCTCTAGAATGAACAGAGAACGTTGCCTCACACTGCTTGGGCCTGTCATTTGACCCCTCGTTGACCGCACGGAAAAAAAAGGACCTCTCTAGGAAACTATTTGCGGGATCTTTCCTCTGCTTCAGGAGGGGAGGGGGAGGGGAAGGGGGGTTGATGGCATCCCCTTTGTCGGGTTCGCCGCGACACGCGACGCACGACGGACAAGACGACGAAAGGAAGCGGGCAAAGCTGCCTTTCCGAAATAAACCGTGACTTGCAGGTGCCTATAGCTGTGTTTGGATTCCAGGGAAGTAGCAGCCGACCTCTGAATCCTCCTCGCCCATTCCCACGGGGTTCCGCGTGCCATGTCGCCATGTGCGGTGAAAAGAGCAGTGTGCAGAGTTTAAATTAAACAAGTATGAAGCTATACAATGAATCCAATTACAGACAGCTAGAGGAATTTCAAGAACATGCTGTGTGTTGCTAGTTATCTCAGTGAAAAACTAATGCAGCCAACTATTATTTCGTACTTTTTTTACCCAACAGACATGAAAGATCTGAAGATGAATTAGTACCAAACACATCGGTGCATCAGTTGTGATGCCTGAAAAAAGTTGTACCATCATATAGATGCCCATGTCGTGATAATCAGGAATACTGAAGAATTAATGAAAATTAAAACATTTTTTTGTTCGGGCTCACACACCTGCTACAAACATCTTTATACGTAGCCATTTAAATGACTCTGTAGTAAGCTTTTTGGGTAAAAAGTACAATATGGCAGAAAGGAGTCTATAGGAAATGCACTGTGTAGAAATAGTTATACCAAATCCATCTCATCGTTCCATAAATGTAACAAATACCGTGCAAAGAAGCTTGCTGCATAGTATAGTTGCAAGTTACTGGTTGCAGACCGCTCTGCAGTCACTGGACTGTGATTGTGTATGTACTGCATGACCGTGCGTGGATAGCAAAGCAGTTAACCAACAAAGAGATGCTTGTTCATATCGTTTACCACACATATAAACATCATCAATGAAACAGGATGCTATGTGTAACTTTTTGACATGTTCCTTTTTGGCAGCCTCTAAAAATGTTCCAGCCTAAATGAGCTGGCTTGTTTTGCAACAATAAAACCACGGGACTGCAGTAAATTGCCACATTTTCAAATTGTATGAAAATCATTGCATGTGAGTGGTCACAACCCTATCCTGTTTCTTGAAGGTCCCGTTGCTTTGTTGGCAATGCTTGGACAACCATGGCCAGTTTTTCGAATTCATGTGCACAGGGTATGCCCATTACGTGCATGCCTTTCCACCTAGTAATGGCTTACATTGCAAACAGACAAAAAAAAACACAGAGAGCACAAATACAGATAGTGTTTGTAGTCCACACTCTTCTTCACCTCAGTAAATATGGCACATACCCACGCGGGGGGACTGGCCAAGGTACAGGGGAGATTTGCCAATGATGTATTTGCACGGGAAAAGAGACGTGAGGCGGCGGTGTAGAAGACTGAATCAAGATAAAGATAGAAAAATTCAATTAAATTTAAGAAATATGAATTACCAGGAATGGAACCAAGCATTTCGAACATGAGACAGAATTTTGTATACAGCTAACAAGGTAACCGATCAGTTGCACTTATGTAATCATGAAGGTAGCCACAAACACTGCTTAACGGGAATTCCTTGGCGCCTCAACCGAACGAGAGAACTGGAAGGGACTGGAAGAGGGACCTCCAAATACTGATTTCCTTGAACAACCGCCGGCAAGAGAGGAGAAAATGGTCTAATGTTTCAACTTTCCCACATGAGACACAAAGGTTTGTCGCAGGGAACCCGTATCTGCGTAAGTACAAATTTAAGTGAGGGATTCTGCATCGCAGAAGCGTCGTTGACACCTCAAAACGCCTTGATTTACACCACCGGACATCCCATGGGTACTTTAAGTGGAAAACATCCACGGTATTGAGCAACGGATCACTCAAGCTGGCTGAAATATGTTGGAACCACTGGAAACGTGAAGTTTCCAACAGAATGAGGTGAGGGACGGGATAGATTAAGAATACAGGAGCGCTGAGAGCTCACCTTGCCAATAAATCAGCCACCTCGTTAAAATAGACACCCGAATGCCTGCAAGTACCCGGACAAAGCGGATCTCACGCACTGTGCACGGAACAAAAAACCTAAGCGGCCGATTCAATAAAGAATTTTCGGAGTTTTGGAGAGCCTAAAATTGAAAGGCAGTCTGCAGGAATAAGAACCCGTGCTACATGTCTGGGAATTTTGAGAAGAACCAAACCAATAGCCAAAAACTCTACGAAGAATTTAGAAGTATAATTAGGGATACGAACTGAATAGCTCCAAGACAGATCCTGCGAATATATCCCAATCGCCGCCTTCTCACACCTGCCGGAGACATCAGTGGAGAGAACGGTATGATGAGGAAAATTGTGTAGGTGTTCAGAAAGAAGACCATTTAGGATATTTGCGGGCATATGTTTCGCATGGAACGGGTAAATATGGTCGCAATAGAAGAAGGGGTCAGCCTGCGTATCAGCAACTCGTTGCAAGGAGATCAGATCAACCTGAAGCGGAGCTTGCGTGAACCTAACTTGCGGAAGCTGATAGCGTGGCCAATGTTGCTGTTGTTGTTAGCCTATCAAAATATGGCACATACCCACACTGGGCGATCGGCGCAGAATCCGGTGGCTATTCATCTGTACTCAATTAACAAAAAAGAAAACCACGCGGGAACGAAACACTGGCGGATGTGGTGAATTTCAAAACAAACCATGCAAAAAGTAACAAAAATATTCCTAAATCAGATTTTACATTGCAAAATGAACCATGGCTGTACCAAAGCAATAAAACATAAGTGAAGCATTTCATTCCTTTCGTGACATAAATGAGTTATGAGGTTTGTTGAACAATTAAAAAAGTGATTTTTCATGGCCGCCAGCATGGGTCATTTCAAGTTATAGCTCAAGATTACAATCACATCTGATATAGATGACACCCATGCTATGAAAGCACGATATTTTTTCCTTTTTTATGAGAAATGCACAGGCAGTTTCAAGGCTTGCTTCACAATTTAATTTCTGGCGTATACACAAAGGAATGTCTATAAATTATTCGTGCGTTACACCAGAACCAACACCACTTAAGTTGGTAAAACATGTTCATTACCTGGGTGTCATTAATAGCAAACATATGCTAATGCTGCTAATGTTATAGACGAACAAACAGCGGTTTTATGAAGACGTTAAGTAATACGTGATACTGTTGTGTCCATCAGGTAGGCAGTTTCAAGGCTTGCTTCACAATTTAATTTCTGGCGTATACACAAAGGCATGTCTATAAATTATTCGTGCGTTACACCAGAACCAACACTACTTAAGTTGGTAAATCATGTTCATTACCTGGGTGCCATGAATAGCAAACATATGCTAATGCTGCTAATGTTGTAGACGAACAGTGGTTTTATGAAGACGTTAAGTAATACGCGATACTGTTGTGTCCATCAGGTAATGAACTGTGCGGCAGTTTCAGTTTCTCTTCTCTTACTTTCAAATTCAATTCTCTTACTTTCAGTTTCTCTTCTTCAGAGTTTCAGTTTCAGTCACATGCATGTTGCTTGACACCGCGTATACGTGACGCGGGAAAAGCAGAGGGGGGGGGGCGGTCGGAGAAAACTTGGCGTCAGCATGACATCGCTCGCTCCGGTGTGTCCTTCGATCTTGCATCTACAATACAACAACGTGCCGACTAGGTAAACCTTTACTATGAGTTTCACGGGATCTTACGCCCCCTCGTACATTCCTGAAAACCCTGGATCAGCCAGCAATACCATGGAACCAGTGGAAGGCACTGGTGGAAGGCACTGTTTTCTACCTACTTAAAGGCGTCTGGCGCCTGAGTTTCCTACATCCCGGCGCAAAGCTCTAGATGCTTCTGCATTCGCGCGGCGTCGGAGGTCAGCGTCGTTCCGGAACGCCTCCCGCCACGAACGCAATTTTAAAACGACGGAGACCTCAATTAAGTGAAGTTACGAAACGCGAAGATGCGTCGAAGGTGCCTCCGCCCGCCTTCCATCGCGGAGACAAAAAGAGGGCTCCTTCCTAAAAACTGAGAGAGAGGGGAGAGTAACAGAAAGAAAATGGGGAACGAAGGCGCGAAATCGCACGAGTGTGCGTTATTGCAATGGGTTACTGCCCTATATGGAGCATCACGCTCTATTATCCGCAAAGCAGGAAAAAAGAAATAAATAAAATATATAAAAATATAAAAAGTTGAGGGGGGGAATAGGCAATATGCTTTGTTCTCAGAACTGTTTTCTCTGGTCATGAGCAAGAAAGAATGGCAGGGGGAGGAGAAGGGCGGCATGTGAAAGCAAGCACGCAAATTGGCATGACCTCAGGCGATGCAGTCGGGGTGCTGTGAATTTCAGTATGGCTAGGACTATGATCTCTGAAGTGTGGAGAGAGTACCAGGGTTTTCATTTATACCGGCCTGCAGAGTATTAAACTGATATGTAAAGTATGACTCTCGTTGCTAACGCTCACGGGTATTTTGGAAGCCGCTCTGTAGCAGCGTAACTTTTAGTTTGTGAAACTCGTGACCTTCCTAGGAAAGATGTTTCGACAGGGGGAGGAAAGAGATCTGGTGTGCGCGCGGTGGTTGCTGAATCTAATTCGGAAGGAATTCTCTGTTTGGCCAATGTATTTCATCTGACAATCGCCACACTCGAGCATGCATACTACGTTACTACTGTCACAGTTCGAGTTTTCACGGATGGAGTGTTTGAAGTTAGCGTGTGTGCTTTGAGCTAGTGTTGTTGTCCGCATGTGCTGGCAAACTTGACAGCGATTCTTCCTGCAAGGTAGGCAAACCACCGGCTTTTACTTATTGACAGTAGAGTGAAGTGCATAATTCTGCATGTTTTTTGGTAGTCTGTAGGTAACCTGTAGAACTGTTGGGAAAATTTTTGACAGTCGATCGTTCTGTTCGATTATGTTGAAATGATTTTTTTTAGAGTTTTGTTGACATTAGGAAGGTTGTTTGCGAAGGTTAAGACGAGATTAGAGCGGTGTTCATTTCCGGTTGCTGATGGGGATCCCCAAACATTTCATTACGATCTGTTGCTTCCGCTTTCGTAACGGCATCATCAATAATAGAGGCCGGATAGCATTGGTCCCTCAGAACCTCCCGCACACGGCTAGAATTTTCTTCGAAGTCTTCTGGTCGTGAGCAGAATCGTTTGAATCTGATGGCTTGGGAATATGGAATTGAAGTTTTGCAGTGGCGTGGGTGGCAGCTCTTCTAATGAAGGTACTGCTGCCTATCCGTGGGCTTTCTATAGACACTGGTGATTAAGGTACCCTTCTCCATTCGAATTGAGACGTCCAAGAAATTAATTTGACTTGTGGAGTAAGGGTGTGTGAAACAGATGTTTGGATGTACGTTGTTAAATGCTGAAATAAATTGGATGAATTGGTCCTCTGTTTTCGTCCATACCATGAATATGTTGTCTAGGAAGCGTTTGTAAAAAACCGTTTTTGTTGGGTATGAGCGGATAAACTCCAATTCAATGCTATGCATATATATGTTGGCATAGTTGGGCGCCATTTTCGTTCCCATAGCGGTACCACTCGTTTGTAGGTAAAAGGAGTTGTTGAATTCAAAAAAGTGGAGCTTGAGGACCAGATCAGTAAGTGCAGCGATGGTACTTTGGCTAGAAGCATCAGCGTTTTTGTGTTTTCCATAGGATGCGACCAGAGCTCGGATGCCATCATCATGCGGTATGTTTGTGTACAGAGACACTACATCAAGGGTAACTAAATATATATATATATATATATATATATATATATATATATATATATATATATATATATATATATATATATATATATATATATGCAAATTTGAGAGACGCTTCATGTAGACATTTATTTTGAGTCGACGTTTCGGACAGAGCCTGTCCTTTCTCAAGACTGAAGTTACAGCGATCTTCCTCCCGTTCTTGAGGAGTTGTAATTGGCACACATGTCCGCCACATGAAAATAGCAACAAGCAATCGGGTGCTGAAAAGAAGATGGACAGAAAAGAAAAAATACTAGAAAAGGGAGAAAGAGTAATAAATAGAAAAGGAAAACGCGCTGTCGCACCCTGTCCACCGAAAAGCCGCTGGGAGCGTGCAGAAAAAAAAGAGAAAGAAAAAAAGGAAAACGAGGAGCGGGAGGGGAGAATGGTCGCCCCTCAAGGCAGAGCGGCGGCGAGTACAGAAACAGACGGTGGCGGATTCGCGGAGATGCGTGTACTCGCGTGCCCCTGGCCTAAACGAGTAAAAAAAACAGAATAAAGCGCAGACATGGCAGGACACTTCCCTGGAGCCTCTTCGGCAGGAATAGTCAATGCGGAATCAGCGGCGCAGTTAGCTTAAGTAGAGACACGTGCACTGTGCATGCAAACACAAACACACAAAATAAAAATAAAAAAGGCGACAAAACATCCGTGTTCGGGAAAGTGTCTTGGGGGGGGGGCGGGGGGGGAGGCGGGTTGTAAGCGTGAATGGCGGGAGCATTTAGGCAATGGTTCTTCAACTGCACCCCGCTCGGCAAAGTGGACGAACTTGGTGGGGTGGAGGTAAAGATGCGCTTCTTTATCCCGCGCACGCTGTCACAAACGTGGGGAATTCCGAGAAAACTCTAGGGAAAATGTGTGTGTCCCCAACCGGACATGACTTCATTAAAGGTTACGTGACCATGACGTTACAGGCGTGACGTCACTTTCTCTTGGGCCAATCAGCGTTTCCAGCCTACCGACCCGCAATCGCTTTTATCGCAGGCCACGGAGGGCACGGCCTGGGAAGAATGGCGTAACCTATCTCGAAGTCCGCTCCTTCTGTCACCTTGTATCGCACAGTAATACAGCGCCGGCCAGCCTCATTTCCAGACGGGGCTATACGGTACATAGTTTCATGCAGCACTGCCAGTGAGGACACTTCTGCATGGCGCTTACTGAGTGACACGGCGCGCATAACTCAGCCCCATTACAACATGCGAAGAAAGAACCCCCTGACATGTTGGCTCACGGCTACGATGAACTGACCCGGCGCGGAGTGATTCGCCGCAGTACATGGACAAAACACGAAAGTTAGGCGCAGCCTCCCTGGCTCTGCGCGGAACTCGGAAGGGAGCGATAAAGGGAGCACTGGGTTTTCCCGTCCCCTGCCGGCAGCAGACAGCGGTGCACTAGGGATGGCCAGCGCCCGCTATCCGCATCTGAAATGGGCGAGCGCTGGCGGGTGGAGCCGCAACAAAATCAGGGCCGAGCAGAAACACCCGCCAAGATGGTTCCTCTCCAGGAAGTCGCGCTGCCGACGCCCAGGCAACCTGAAGACATCTAGCCTCGCGGACAGAAGAGGGCTTATTCCAGCCGTTTCATGCCGCTTTCCTACTGCTCCATACACCCCCCGCCGGTAGCCTCAGGCAGCACCACTGACGGTGCGGCGGAAAACAAGGGTACCGATCTTCCCTGCACTGAGAACGGCAGCGACGACCACTAGCTTTCTAGAAATTCAAATGATCCTGGTCAATGTCCCGTTCCAGCGGGGCCGGCATTACCTGGTGGAGGCATACTGTGGCAGCCACAAATGATGCATAACTACGCCATCATCACAGATGCAAGAGGGTCACTTTCACGAGTAACCACCTGATTTCCGAGTTAGGGACTGCAAAGCCTACCATACACTGTAAACATAAATTAGCCCGAATAGGAGTATAAATGCTTGACGCCTGTTTTTAAACTCCTGATCATAAAATAATGCAACCAGCAGGAACAGGAGACAATGAGGAAATCCCACTTCTTTTTACTGACGTAACCAAATCGAGGAGTAACATAGAACATTCGCATAATTTTAGTGCTTGTCCGAACAGAAGTACGTCGGCTTCAATACTTCTCCAGACCCCAAATAATTTTAAAAGCTCTTTTTTGAGAGTCTACCCACTGCCTAGCGTTAGCTGCGGTCTCGCCGCGCTGACGAGTGACGTCGCTGCAGGCTCGCTTCTCGCCCCTGCTCATGATGCTTCAAGCACGCTTGTCATGATACAAGACAGCAGATCATCGCCGCTTTGTCCAGGGGTATGCTGCACAGACTGTGCTTCGGAAACCGCCACATAATTCGCGGAACGCTTGGTGTTGCCTCGCCTTAGCTGCCAGCTTGCGAAAGGCGTAGCTAGCTTCGTGACGCTTCGGCCTGCCCGCCCGGCACCCCCTTAGGTGCGCGCGCTTGCCGTGATACAAGAGACTGGGCATCATAGACCTGGGCAACAACATGGTGCGCTGAACATCTGGATTCACACGCCAATACGTGATGAAGAAACGATTAGTCATTTCGTTGTCTGCGCAGCCTACAGTTGTCACCGGCTGCCTTTTCGCCGCGACGACATGGTGGGTGACGCGTCAGCCTTCTCGTTCCTTCGCTGTTGCTTCATGTGCAGTTGCCACAATACAGAAGAACGGATTATCGCCGTCGAGTGGAGCAGTAAGCGATGATGCAAATGATCAGGAACTTATAATAAAAGGCCATGAAGTACCCCGAGTGGCTGAATAGAAATACCTCGGGGTATGGGTAAACAAAGGCAGATGTACACGGAAAAGCACGAGTAGTCTCTCATGGCAAAACGGCGAAGAGATGCCGGGATAAAGAAACGTAGGGTGGGGTGGTGCAACAGGTATGAAGTACTGAGAGGTATTTGGAAAGGAATGATGGTGCCGGGGCTTACTTCCGGGAATGCAGGTGTGTGCTTAATGACAAACGTCCAATCGAGATTATAATTAAATCAGAGAGCTGTTGAAAGATTACCACTAGGTGCCCAAGGGGAGACCACAAACGACGTAGTACAGGGAGATATATGGGTTGGGCATCATTCGAAGCACGGAAAGCTCAGTGTAAAATACTATATGCAGAGCGCATGACGAAATCTGACGATATCAGATGGGCAGCTAACGTATTTAAATACCTATACAGAAAGCGCATTCACTCACAATGGCGGAAAGGAACTAGGCAACTATTCTTTAAGTATGCTGGACAGCAGGACGGAGAAAGAAAGAGCACTAAACGAAAGGTTAAGAACTCCGAAGGTAAAACTTGGAGACATTCAGTGGAAAAGAAGCATAGTGTAGAACTATATCGACACTGGAAAAGGCAGATCAGGAAGGAAGCGTTTTATGATAACTCAAGAGGCAGTTCCCTACTATTTGAATCTAGGTCAGGATGTCTTGGAACGCGCAGCTAGAAAAAGAACTTTAACGAAAAAGATGACACATGCGCTGTGTGTGGTAGATCTGTAGAAACAATAGAGCACCTCATACTAAAATGTGATGGTATCCATCCTGTTTTCGATGCAGGCAGACTCACTCTTCCCGAGGCCCTAGGATTTAGAGATAGCAATGGTCATGTAAATAAATATGCGGTGGATATTAGCAAAAAGCGATTGGAAGAATGGTGACTCAAAAGCAGATAGGTAACATAAGGTTAAAAGTGTAGGAAGACGTATTTAAAGAACACGGCGAAGTTTAATAACTTGCAAAACAGATAAAAGAAAATAAAGGAAAACAAAAGGTCAGCATGGGGGCCACTGCCATCACTCCGTTTCAAAGGGAACGCTCCTACCTTCCTTCCATCCATTCATCCATCCACCATCCAACTCTACTTTGAAGACACCGACGCGCACGCACTAGACGCCACTCCCCCTTCAGTGTGCGGCGACATGCCGTGAACTCAGCAAGGAATTTGGTTGAGCCTAGACGAAAGGCTTCCTCGTCGTCCCAAGGAGTCAGTTCACACAGCGGTCCAGTAAATATCTGTGCAGATTACTATTGCATGTGGCTGAAAAGAGCGTATGACAGTACTGTCGTCGCTTGTTGCCCAATATGTACAACCGGAACTAAGGAAAACTTTTTTGGGGAATACGCTTTCTCAGTGCATTTACGCCTCATGAGTTATGGAAAAGCGGATCAGGCAATAAGCAGGCTGTAAATGCACGGAGTTCGTTGGAGCCCATGTATTTCTGTCCCGTTATTATTAGCAGCGATGAGAATAAGGCCTCGCCTGCCCTGACTGGTTCGGTCCTTTCCTGTGTTTTAAGAGGGCCCTGCGACTCATACTAAGTGTGCGGTTTTTCTTTTTTGTATTCATATTTTAGGACATGGTGATGCCTTATCGCCGAAGGAGACCGCTGAAATTGTAATATTTTACATTTTATTCTGCTACACAGCTGTTCATAACTTGTCAATGGTGTCGAAACGCAGCGGCGGGTATTGGCAACGGACCTTAGGAGCAACCATACTGAGCGCTTCGTTTCATTGAGTGCTGCAAGTCTTCCCATTCGAAAAATGTGAAAAGAGGCAGTTAGCTCTTCATTTCTACGTTCCGTTTATGTGAAGCTATCGTGGATGCAAGCGTTTTGGTTCGAGCTGCCCATAACAAAAGGAAGGAAAAAAATCCAGCCCTGGCCATGAGTGTGAGGGCAAAGCAGAACAAAAGAGATGTTAGGGTGGGAATGGGTAGGTGGGGGTCGCTGGTAGATTTGTAATCGTAACAACGCCAAATAAATTACAGTGAACATTCGAACTCCCCCTCCTATGTTAATCACCCTCACCCTGTCTGTAGGGTGTAAGCATAAATACGACAACGTCAAATTGCGTGGCTGCGGATTCTTCCAGTAAAAGAATTGCCGGCAAGCTTCCAGTGCCTGTGTGCAAGGCGCTGTCTTTCGTTTGCATGCTTCCATTTCAATGATTACTTTTTAACTAGTGTCTGGAACGGATGAGGAACTTTCTGACGAGTAAAAAAGTAATCGCAATGCCCCGCGCAGCGAAGGAAAACACCCAAATACAGTGGGAATGCGCTAGTGCCTGGAAATACCGACCCTTTATACCCAACCTGCGAATGAAACAGGGTCACGCGCGATTCATGCCCTGACGTTACAACCGTCAAGAACATCCCTAACGCTACGTGGACGAATCTTGGAGAGAGCTTAGGTAGCGATCACTACATCGTCAGCACGTCTATCGCCTCCGCAAACGTTCGCCGCACCCTGGGAACAGCCAAATTAAATCACGGACTAGACTAAATACCGTGCACTAGCCGGTCCCAAAAGACCCCATTCAATCAATCAGCACATGGAGTGAACTGATTCGGAAAGCACACAAGAAGGCCACCACCGAAGCACAATGCACGCAAGATAATCCGGCGGTCGATCGTCGCCTTCTCAAGTTGTGGCAGACCAGACGGACTCTGGTTAGCCGATGGAAACGCCAGCGGCTTAATCTTCCCTTGAGAGTCCGCATAACACAGATCAGAGCAGACGCACAAGACTATGCACAACACCTCTCTCAACAAAAATGGCACGAATTTTGGGAGTCGCCACGCGCACGCTGACATCCCGTACCAGGCGGATTCTCCTCAATGTTATGCCTGGCATGCCTTCCAGCCCAAATGCATAATGACGCGGACTCCCCGATCCGGAATTCCAGAAAACCAACGAGAAGGCTAATGAGCCCTGTGGAAGAAAAGTGGCTGCAGGAATGTCGGATGCAGCGACGATAATAGCGTCCCCACGTGTTTGAACATGTCATCGGGTCAATGAACAGAGTGTTGTCCTCTTCAGTCACGCTGGGGTTGAACAATTGCCCGAGAGCTGCGCCTTCGACAGAGGTTCCGCGTTCCGGTCATCAGACGACGAAGTACATGATCAGTGTTGTCCTCTTCAGTCACGCTAGGGTTGAACAATTGCCCGAGAGCTGCCCCTTCGACAGAGGTTCCGCATTCCGGTCATCAGACGACGAAGTACAAGATCTTACAACCCCTGCTGGGAGACAGCCCGCATTCCTGTATCACGCAGGCGCCTTCCTGTTCCACATAGGCGCAGTCCGGACCCACGTGCGCGCCCACCTGGAGGCTGCGTGGGCGTGAACGTGACTGGGTCCTGTTCCCTTTCCCTCGACCGAGCTGCGAGAGAACATCAGAACCGCCCTGCTGTGGTACTATCAGTGCCATCGTTTCATTGGACATCATTTTTCGAACTGTATTCCCCAGCTAGGGATCTGGGGAATACGAAGAGTATTTAACGAGCTGCTGGTTTGGTACCAGAAGAGAGCCCCCCCCCCCCGCCCGACACACTCTCAGTTGCCCTTACTTGTACAATATGTAAATAGTTTTGTATAATATTTTCCTTGTTTTCCCTTCGTACCCACGTCTCCGTTGATCCTCGTCCCTTCTCGAGCCCACCACGCTACTACATCCCAACAGCACCCTCGTCAATCCGCAAACATCGGGGTCTGTCACTAACCGTACACTGAAGAATACGCCGATCTATACCCCGGAGACGACGCAGCCTTCCTCACCGCCCTCAGAACCAAATATATCTGCACCCCGCCTCCTCCCAGCACAATCCCGTACACGGGAGCCCCTAATGAGAGGCTGGACGCTCCCATCAACACTGCCGTGGTTTACGCTGCGGCTTGATCTGCCACAGGCAACACGGCAGCTGGCGCCGACAAAACGACCAATGAGATGATTCGAAAACTGAGCAAGTTGCAGATCAAGGTCCTCACTTCCTACATAAATGACGCTCGGTGGGACGCAGGAGAGCTGCCTGCAGAGTCCGAAACTATTATTATATCAAAACCAGGCGAACCCCCAGACCCCCCTGGAGGACTTACGAACAATCTCCTTCACCCCATGCAGGGCAACTATACGAGCACGTTATCCAGACCCACCTCCAAAATTACATAGAGGACAACAACCTCTTTCCACCCACTATGATTGGCTTTAGGAAAGTTCTCTCTACACACGACGCTTTCTTCCTTCTCAAGGAAGAAGTATTCAGTAACATCCCGAGAGGCGGCGAGCACTTCATTATGACACTTTATCTAAAAGGCGCTTTTGAAAACGTTACTCACGACGCCATCTTGAAAGAGTCCAACGTCCTTGACTGCGGACCCAAGACCTTCAACTACATCAAAAACTTTCTCAGCAACCGCACGGCCACGATTGGCATGGGAGATGTTCGCTATGGCTGTCACATATGTTAAGGAGCCTAAATTAAATTTTAAAGTAAAGAGTTGTGAAGAAGGCGTTGTGAATTAACCGGAGAATAAAGAAGAGGAAGAAGAAGCATTCGGTGAACTGGAGAGAGATGAATGGTGAAGCATTCAGTGAGGCGGAGAGAGATGATTGGTGGAGAAGAGAAGACGACGACGACGACAAGGCTTACGTGGACTAACACCGAGGCTATAAATGGGCGAGTGAGAGCGAGGCCCGGGGGGGAACAGCAGAGAAGGGGAGGCTCCGGTGGGTCAGGGGCACATCGGTTGGAAGAGAGCGACGCCGGCTACTGCTCCGGTGAGCTCGCGTTCTACGGCAACGCATCGTGGACTTCCTGCCATGCCTGAGCCCGTTCCGGGGAATCAACAGAGGACGCTACCACCTGCTACGGCCAGGGGTGTCTTTAGCGCTGTTGCAACCCATCCGGGTGGTGCCCCCAAAGCCACTAACACCGGCATCACCTGCACGGGCGCTTGGACCTGGAGCTTGTACGACGCAGCCAGCGACGCCAGCCCAAGCGCGTCGAACGCCGCCACCGACGCCAGCCCAAGCACGTCGAACGCCGCCTCGAGGCCGGATACTAGATCCATGCAACGCCGCAACCATACCGAACCAAACGTGAGCACGAACGCCGAACGCTAGTAGTAGATGCTGATAGCAGTTTGCCCGGGTCGTGTGTATTTATAGTATCTGTGTTTTGTGTTAGTTTTGTTAGTTTTGTGTTCTAGTGTATGTGTCACGTAGGCTGTATTAAATGTGCGTTTGTGTGGGTACACCTGTCGCCTAGTCCGTTCTTTCGGTCCGAGTGTTCTCCGGAGAGATCCATGACAAAGAAAAGTGGCGAGCCGGTGCCAGGATTCATTTCCTTTTTTTCTTTTTGCTTTGTCTCTAATCTTTCCGATCTCTCGACGGCAGAAAGAATGGATTTGGCAAGAACGTTAGAACTGGCGCTCAAGCTTGGGTTAAGCAAGGAAGAGGTGATGCGTCTCTATGAGGAGGGAAAGAGGCAGAGAGAGGAAAGGGTGCAAGCAAGCGCAGACGCTCGCGAGGCAGAAGAGCGTGAAGAGAAAAGAGCTCGTGATGCAGAAGAGCGCGAGGCGAAAAGAGCTCGCGAGGCAGAAGAGCGAGAAGCTACAAGAGCCCGCGAGGCAGCAGAACAGGAGAAAAGAGGGATAGAACGGGAGAAGTTTATTTTGTGCAAACAGGCGCATGTCGCGGGAGGATATGAGGAGATCACGGACAATGATCAGCGTTCCTTAGCGGGTACAGAATCTTCTAGACCGGCCAGAGTTTGTCCAAGAAAGCTGATGGCTCCTTTCGATGATAAGAGAGAAGATTTGGATGCATATCTGCAAAGATTCGAGCGGATAGCTTTGAGGCAATGCTGGCAGCGCAGTGAATGGGCCAAGGCATTGAGCATGCGTTTAGTCGGAGAGGCGCTGAATGTGTTTGGAAGGATGCCTGCTGCTGATTCAATGGACTACGAAAAAGTCAAAAAGGCACTCCTCCAAAGATTCAGGCTTGCGGCAGAGGGTTTTCGCGAGAGATTTCGCACTGCGAATCCTGAGGATTCGGCAACCGCTAAGCAGTTTTTCTGCAGTCTATCCAAATATTTTGATAGGTGGCTTGATATGTCAAACACAGAAAAGAGTTTTGAAGGTGTGCGTGAGAAGCTGGTCACAGACCAATTTTTACCATGTTCCAGCTCAAAGCTGGCGCTATTCCTGAAAGAAATTTGTGTTCGTTGAAAGAGTTCACCGACACTGCAGACCAATTCCTCGAGGCTCAAGGGTTAAGAAATTTGAGTAAGGCAAAGGAGGTAACCCAAAAGGCCTTAGAGACAGATGCGGCAAAACCAAGATCATATGGCGGTGCATCTAAGGCGCCAGTAAGGTGTTTTCTCTGCGGCAAGGTAGGACACCGTGCAGCTGACTGTCGGACTGGTAGCGCTGCCCAAAAAACACAGGTTGTTTGTCAAGGTTGTAAGAGGAGGGGTCATACTCTAGATGAGTGCCGATACAGAACGCAGGACCGAGCTGCATGCGTTGTCGACTCTAGGTTAGAACTTGTCACGCCACCCGAAGTTCCGCAGCAAAATGGAGAGCAAACGCCGCTGGAAAATGAGGCCGTGAGGGGAACACCCAAGCCCAAAGCAGCAATGCCAGTGGTGGTTGGGCAAATAGTGAACCGTCCTATATTGGTGCTTAGAGACAGCGGAGCCAACACAGTTTTGGTTCGGAGAAGCCAGGTGAAGGACGAGGATCTTACAGGGGAAGCGTCGGCCGTCACTCTTGTAGATAGCACAGTGAGGTACCTTCCTGAAGCAAGGATTCCAGTGTCCACGCCATATTATACTGGGCAGGTAGTGGCAAAATGAGTAGACCAACCCATCTACGATCTCATCCTAGGAAACATTACGGGTGCAAGAAATGTCGAAGACCCCGATCCCGAGTGGAAGATGCTCGATGTTGAAGAACATCCAAAGGAGGAAAGGCCTGCGACAGCTCAGACGGGTGCAGTCAGATTCTCGTCGGCTGTGGAGCCAAGAGCTCAAGCGACAGCCCGAGCAACGCAGCGTCCGCTTTCTACTCCTGGTGCGATGTGCCTGAGAGTAACACCGGGCGAAATTGCAATTAGGCAAAAAGAAGACCCGAGCTTGAAAGCCTGCTTCGAAAGCTGCTTCGAAAGAGTCGGGGAAAGAGTGAAAAGAAAGAAGAGTCGTACGTCATTTGAATATCAATTGGTAAATGGTCTTCTGCACAAAGAGTGCATATTTAGTTCAGGAAGGCGGGTCCAACAGCTGGTGTTACCGAGAGATATGCGAGAGACCGTGCAACGCTTAGGACATGACGCCATTATGGCCGAACACCAGGGTGTCCAAAAAACGGTGTCTAGGATCACCGAGGGGTTCTTTTGGCCGGGTGTTCAGAGTGACGTTACGCGCTTTGTTCGTTCATGTGACGTGTGCCAGCGCACAGTTCCGAAGGTAAGAGTTGATCCTGTACCTCTGGGTAAGATGCCAGCCATCGACCTACCGCTTCAAAGAGTGGCTATTGACACTGCGGAGTTGGGATGAGGTACTTATAAACCCCAATTTCAATGAAGACAGAAGAAAACGTATGAGTAGAGCGAACTGAACAGTTCTAGGTACCTCTGGAATGTAACATTTTGGTGTTGTAGTTGATTGGTTGTTGTTGTTGCTGTGTTAATTTATCTGTGGATTTATCTTGTTGTTGTTGTTGCTGTTGTTGGTGTTATATGATCATACAAGGGAGTGTGTTGGGGACACGAACATGTTTATTAAGGACTCTGTACGGACAACGGCATTGGGGTGTTAGGGTTCTGGAAACGCAGTTTGGTGTGCTGTGTTAGTGGTGTGCGTTTGGTGTGTGCTGGACATCTGCAGTGTGGTGTGTGCTGAGTCCAGAATCGCCACAGAAGATAGTCGGCTGGCTGGATGGCTTAGACATGAGGATGACGTGAGCAGTTTTTCATGAAAAAACTCTTGAGAGTGGGGGTTCTTGTCACATATATTAAGGAGCCTAAATTAAATTTTAAATGAAAGAGTTGTGAAGAAGACGTGAATTACCCGAAGAATAAAGAAGAGGAAGAAGAAGCATTCGGGGAAGTGGAGGGAGATGATTGGTGGAGAAGCATTCTGTGAGGTGGATAGAGATGATTGGTGGAGAAGAGAAGACGACGACAAGCCTTACGTGGACTAATACCGAGGCTATAAAAGGGCGAGTGAGAGCGAGGCCCGGGGGGGAACAGCAGAGAAGCGGAGGCTCCGGTGGGTCAGGGGCACATCGGTTGGAAGAGAGCGACGACGGCTACTGCTCCGGTGAGCTCGCGTTCTACGGCAACACATCGTGGACTTTCTGCCATGCCTGAGCCCGTTCCGGAGAGTCAACGGAGGACGCTACCACCTGCTACGCACAGGGGTGTCTCCAGCGCTGTTGCCACCCATCCGGGTGGTGCCCCCAAAGCCAACAACACCGGCATCACCTCCACGGGCGCTTGGACCTGGAGCTTGTACGACGCAGCCAGCGACGCCAGCCCTAGCGCGTCGTACGCCGCCAGCGACGCCAGCCCAAGCATGCCGAACGTCTCCTCGACGCCGGATACTGGATCCATGCAACGCCGCAGCCACAGCGAACCAAACGTGAGCACGAACGCCGAACGCTCGTAGTAGACGCTGACAGCAGTGCGCCCGGGTCGTGTGTATTTATAGTATTTGTGTTTTGTGTTAGTCTTATTAGTTTTGTGTTCTAGTGTGTGTGTCACGTAGGCTGTAATAAATGTGCGTTTGTGTGGGTACACCTGTCGCCTAGTCCGTTCTTTCGGTCCGAGTGTTCTCCGGAGAGATCCGTGACAATGGCACAGAGCAGACACCCAAACAAAGACACTCCCCAAGGCTCTACCATCTCTTTTCTCCTCTTCAATATAGCTATGATCGGCATGGCAAGAGCACTCGACGCTATTGAAGGCATCGGCTGTACTATCTACTCCGATGATATCACCATCTGGTCCACACCGGGTTTCCTTGCGACAAAGAAAGCACCCTAAAGGAGGCAGTCACTTGCATAGAAAGACAAGCACCAAATTTCGGCCTCCGCTGCGCACCGGACAAATTCGAAATCATTCGCATTCAGGGCTATGCCTAAGAATCTCGAGGCTACATGGAGGTTTGCCTCAAGGGCACGAGAATAAAGAAAGGCCGACTCCACCGCGTCCTGGACCTCTGGCTTCAGAACGACAGCAAAGCCAACCACACGTTAAAGCGTCTCCGGACTACTGCCCTCCAGATCTGCCGTATGATTCGGCGCATCACCCGCAACCGAAAAGGCATGAGGGAGGAGGATACAATCCGACTGATACAGGCTCTAGTTATGAGCCGCCTTCTATGGAATGAACGAGACAAGGCCGACGCCATCATCCGTACGACCTACAAACTTGGATTAGGCCTTCCCATGTACACGGCCAGCTCCCACCACGTGGACCTGGGACTGACATTGAACAGGAACACCACTGAAGAAATTCGAGACGCCGCCCTAGCTTCGCAAAAGGAGCGCCTCCTCTCCACTAATGCTGGGCGCGCAATCTTGGAATGAGTGGGCTCCCCGGCTGACATATGTTCCGTCCACGAGAACCAATATCTACCTTCAACTCTCCGAACTCGCGTGTATGTAGCCCCACTCCCGAAGAACATGCACTCGGACCCACAAAAGGGACGACGAAAGGCGCGAGTGGACTACCTGCGCCGCACACACCGACAGGCACGAAATGCTGTATACGTCGGCGCAGCCATGTACCCCAATTCTACAAACGCAGTAGCGGTCGTCCCGGACACCAGTTTCAAAGCAATCGGCAACGCATCCCTACGAAACTGCTCTCCCACAGTAACTGAAACTGCCGCAGTCGGCCTTGCCATCCAGCACGCAGGCACACCGGAAAATGACCTAAAACTGGTTACCGCCTGCCAGTCGGCATGTCGGCTCTTTAGCTCCGGCAGACTTCACACTCCATCCCTCCCATTTTGACTACTCCACATGTTCGAAGTTACACATGCAAGCACCAAATTACTTGTACTCCTGGGCACGAGGGACTCGAGGGAAACGAGGCCGTCGACAGTCTAGCTCGAGGATACACTAACCGAGCGACTAAACTCCCCGGCCTCACCCGTTTGCCCTGTACATATGGCGAACGCCTCCTTTTTCTCCGGACACAAAGGCAAGTCTATCCCCCGCCACACCGTAAGGTAACGACGGCAGAGGCATGGGTTTGGCGACAACTAGTGACGAACACTTTTCCTAGCCTGCACAAATACCATATCTTCTCTGATAGATATGGCGGAATCTGTCCCTGGTGTGGCGGAATTCCAAAAAAATACCATGTAGCATGGGACTGCTCCGGTTCCAAGCCCCCCGAACTAGACAAACATCAACCCTACTAACAGTGGGAGTCTGCCCTGCTCAGCTCTGATTTGACGACTCAGCGTAACCTGATATGCCATGCTAGGGTAACTGCGGTGGACATTGCGGTCATGAAATAAGGACTCCAAAAATGTGGACTTTCTCCTCTTTATCCTACCTTTTTCTGAATAAATGTTTTCCACTACTACTACTACTACTACTACTACTACTACTACTACTACTACTACTACTACTACTACTAATACTACTACTACTGCCCGTGGCAGCGATTGTGGCTCCGCTCGAGAAAGTGGTGTAGGCCCGTGCGTTTTCCTTTCCATTCTTCCTTCAGTTGCAGCAACAACACTAGGCACATATTCATGTGGTAGGGCGCCTAAGTGGCCAGCTGCTTTCAGGGCGAAACCCCGCTTTCGACGGCGGCACGTTTGGCCCCACTCTCCAGTCCGGCTGCATTGAGCTCAACTCTGTGGCGTGGCCTTTAAAAAGAATGCTGCCACTATTGCGTGGAATTGCGCAAATTAGGTGCTCCAGTGTGGTGCCAGAGATTGTTTCAACAGTGAATAGCAGTTACTTACGAAGTTATATATTCTTTCGCAGCGCATTCGCTGAGAAACTTGTTGCATTGTGAACAGTCGTTAGACTGTACTCTAACAACGCGCGTGGCATACTCCAGCGCATTCTGATGGCCCGGACACTCTACATTTATATTACTTTTCCATCCATCAGGATTACTTCGCGCTGCAGCTGCATCTTCGAAAAAGGCTGCCATTCAGACAGATTCTCTTTCGCCATAAAATCAAGAGTGAGAAGTCTCATTTGATGGCTGAAAATTGCAGCAATTAGTATGCAGTGTTTATGTTGTGAATTATACCCCCACCCCCAGCCAAAATTGTTCAAGAATGCAAGCGTTTCGCATGCTTTACCTCGCATACTTTGGAGTTGCTATTGGCTTCGAGCGGAGCCGCTCGACATATGATTCCTACTTTTTTCTGCCCGCGCTCCCCGAGCAAAGAGAAATAGCCACTCTCTTTTTCTAGTTTAGGCAAGCAAACAGGGACAGAACAGCCCGTCTTAGTTTGATCTCAGAATTCTGCATCATACACCCAACATGAGCTGTCTTCAAGCAGCCGTATCGGCAGTGCCACTAACAGAGCGACACCACATCCACTGTCTCTTTAATAGACTTCTACAGGTTGTAATCAACGTCACTGCGAAGGGGTGTTGTCAGATAGGAAAAATTGCCCGATTTAACCTCGGTTTTGCATGTTTCAAGCGTTCTCGGTCGCCTTCGCACGACTTGAAACGCCTCGTTACACGTCGAAGCATTTCTTCCCCAGATTACAACGGCCTCGGTACACTTCGCACTTTCTGCAGCAGGCTGTCAGAAGTGGCATAATTTGTGTTGTGACAAAGCGCTGCGTGTTCTCGGAAGGCCGCTATCTACGGCGACATAATCTCTTTGTGGGACCCCGGAGGTGCTTGAACAACATATTGTATGGCGCCAGGAATTTTCGGGTGTGGTTGGTGGGGGAGAAGGCTGTAGAGCCACAGAGCTCAAGACCGCCACGCAGCAGCCGAAATATGTGTTCCCGCCTGCCGGCGAACTGTTTGTCGACACAGTCGCGCCGACAAGTGCCCGCGCAGAGGAGCTGGGCGGGTACACCTTACCTGAGTTATAGCGCACCGCCACGTCTCGTCTCGATTCCATTGGAAGATCCCTGCTTCGGGAAACCCTAAACGGCCCTTTCACCCGCACCGCTTTTCAGCGGAACGCTTCTTTTCTTTTGTTTGTGCGAGTGTTTGCCGACTCCGCGTATTCAAGGAGTGGGAAAGTGCGCCGCTTCTGGGCAACGCGCAGTAAGCCGGGAACACGGATTGCGCCTGGTCAGAGTCAGTGGCGCGCTTTCCAAACGCCGGCCTTTAGGTTTCTTTTTCTTGAAGTCAACGTGCGGCTTCGGCGGCGGCATGCCATGGTTCCAGAGAGGCGCGAAAAGATATCCACCTCAGCTACGCTCATTGCCAGAACTTAGTCAATGGAGGCGCCGAGACGATTGTTCTTTTGGCCATGTGTTTTTGTTTCTTCGGGCTGACGCCGTTTCGCGGAAAATGAGCCAATGACAGTTCTCTTCGTGTGTGTGTGTATTCATGCCAGGATTCGTCAGCGCCTAAATACCCGCCTAAATACAGAGCCACAGGTGGCTGTTACATCACGAGGGGGACGGCAAAATCAGCGATGAGCTAAAGGGTTAAGAAGAGATGGTAGCGGGAATCTGGGGGTTCTCGCCAGGACCTTTTAACCTGAAGAGCTCTGGTGACTCCACTCTGTGGTCGTTCTCCCTTTGTTCTATCTGTCTTTACTGTATCACCCATCCTACTCTAATATACATAAAGTTTTTCGTTTTCCAACGAAAGTCGTCAGCGTCATCCTTCGCGCAAATGGCAATCACAAGAACAGGCCGTAACGGCAACAAGAAGGCCTGACCTCGCTACGCAACGGCAGCAAGGAGAAGAAAAGAAGGAACCTGAACTGGCGCAGCCGACAGGATTTGCAGCCATCGCCTCCAGCTCGAGCGAAGATACCAGAGTCGTCGGGTCCACAACAACGGAGGACAGCGCTCGACTGACCATCAGAGATAGCGGCACTGCGTGACTGCGGAGCTTCAGAGGCACTGGGTACCAGGGACCTTCGGGTGCACTTGTCCCAAGCAGCCTTCAGGAAGTGGCTTAATGGCAGGGAGCTGCACAGCGCATCGACGGAAGCGAGCGTCGGCGCAACACAGGTGATCGGGATTTCTTACGATTCGCTAGAGGGATCACGGCTAGAACTTAAAGGGGTGTATGGTCAGGACGCGGAGCATGATGGCGAGTACGGCGGACAATGAGACAGAGGAGAGCAGCATGACACAGAAAACATGCATGGATGAAGCGGTTAACGTAGGAGAAAGCAGAGCGCCCCCGGGTGAGGCAGCTCAAGTTGAGACAGGCAGTGAGCTCCTCGGGCTAATATATGACCACTGTGGCGCCAAAAGCGTGGGGATTACAACGTGGGGATTAAGAAACGAGGGTATTTAAAGACAAGCAAAAATTATCAATCGAAGGCCCTTTTGTGGTCGACGATTCTGAGCAAATTATAAATTTCCTAAGCATTCATCATGATAACAACCTTAAGAGCTTTTCAATTGATATAAAGGATCTATATTATTCATTGCCGCACCGGCAATTAATGGAATGTATCGTAGAAGCCATTGACAACCATGGCGTAGTCGGCTTCCAGAACCAAATTGGGCTTTCTGTCAATGACTTTCTGCGTATCGTGGACATGTATTTAAAATCTTCCTTTGTTTCATGGAACGACCAGATCTACATCCAGAAGAAAGGTGTGTGTATAGGCTCATGTGCCGTGCCCATTCTTAGCGAGCTGTTTCTTGCCCACTATGAGAAATTGCTGCACAGCAGAATTCCCAGCAGTTGCATAGTAAGTCTTTAAATTTGCGGATCACTATGTCGTCCTTTAAAAATTCAGCGACAAAGCTTTTAAATCTGCGGTTCCCGATGTGCTGTCCGTGTTTGACCGATGTATGCGTCCTCTTTCACTGACATCCGAAATTTCGGAGATCTTGACTTACGGCTCTTTTTCCGCCACACATAACTGCTGGGCCTACGAGCCGCGACGTAAAAAGCCACTCCTTCCATTTGCGTCTGCCCATGCCAAGTTAGTAAAGCGAGGCATTATTAGCCTGTGCCTTCGCAACGCCCTTCAGAAATCCTGTGATCATCTGCTACAAGAAAGTCTTCCCAAAGAGATAGGGCGCCTCCTTGTAGCGTGCTCCCCCTCTCAGCTCCTGACAGCAGTAGCCGAATCCCTGAATAAAAAACGCCATTAACAACGTCCACCAGCTCCCAATGGAAACGACCGCAACAAAGTTGTCGTTGTACCCTACCTGCGCAACGTTAGCAATTGCCTGAAAAAAGTTGGCAAACGAGCAGGCGTAGACATGGTGTTTTCGGCACCGAATAAGCTCTCCTCTCTCTGCCATAGTCAACAATACTCAAGTTCCTCGTGGCTGTGGGCGGATGCATGGTAATCCCCACGTTTCTTGCGCCAAAGTTGTCATATATTCATCCTCCTGTCTTGCGGAAATAAATATATTGATCAAACGGGGAGATGCATAACTATCAGGCTGCAAGAACACAAATAACATGACCAGTATTGCTATCTCCGGGACCCTTGCCAAACACTGCAAGAAATGTAAAAGCGACACCTGCACTCCAGTGTACGATGGATGCGCGCTTATCGGCAAAGGACGAGATCGTATATCTAGGGAGATAATTGAAGCCATTGAAGTCCGTCGTGCCAAGGACTACTGTGTTAGCACTCCGTCTATCTGCCTATCTGAGAAAGAATTGATGTTCCTAAGGGCAGTTGGCATGCGTTTTGAGCGGTGGCTTGACCCATGGTTTTTTTCTGTGTTTTATCAACCAACCTTCCTTGTTTTTGGTTTTAACAGACTTTCTAACCCTTTTGGCCACTTTTAAGCATCAAATTTTTGAATGACTTTTACTTTTTATGCGTTTGGCCCTCTACCCAGAAACATCTTTATAGTTCTTTTACTATTGTTTCCATCAGTTTTAAACATTCAAAAACTCCTTTTTGCGCCATACTTTCGCATCCTGTTTAATCCTTCATCCGGTTCTCCTTAGTCTGCCTGACGGCCCTCTACACTGTGCAGCTTTTATCGGTATTGTCGCCTTCAGCTATCCGTCGTTCTCAGCTTTATTTTTATTATTTTAATTATTTGACGTGACTATCCACTGTTTCCCTGTGACCGCGCATGCCTCAATGTACCGCCCCCTACTGCCACCCGATATATGTTTATGTTCCGAAATAAACATAAAGTTGATAGTCAGCGCCCGTGTTTGTGCTTCCATGTTTGTCTTCTGTCTCGTACTTAGCGCTGTTCCTTCACCATGAAATACCAACTAGCCCGTAAACTCACTCTTCTTAAGATGTGGGTTGATGATTCGATGGCTGTATCGATCTATTTGGACCCGCCGCTGCGCGTATCGAACGTCTCGCGTTGTGATCACGTTGGCGCTATGGAGGGTGCCGCCGCCGGGTATGCAATACTTCTCGCCATTCGGTCTCTTGAATGGGAGCTTTGTGTGCTTCGACTACAAAGCTCGTATCAGGGTTTTAGAAGCAGCTATTGTTTGAAGAAATTCGACGTAAGTTGTGAGGTTAGATGATGCAACGATGTTATCTTTCTTTATTAAAGGGTCACAGAAATGTGTGTTCGAGCTTGGCTTTAAAATGCTTGGCACTCCCTCCGTTATCCCTTCCCTTACGACGCGGTTCAGGTGCCATCTGATATCTGAGACAGATACTGCGCCATTTTTTTTCCCCAAAAACCAAATTTTAATTTTCAGTTTTCAGCAGGCACGTCGAAAAGATCCCCAGGTGGTCGAAGTTATTCCTGAGCCCTCCACTACGGCACCTCTTTCTTCGTTTGCAATGAAGAAGACGACAGTGCGCCACCATCGACGACGGCGAAAAGGTTCGGCCGGCCTCGGCGCCCGGCTGCCGCGCGCATTGGAGAGCTCGAGATCGCTCTGGAAGCCTGTTCTGATGCCGCTGCTGCTGGGTCAGTTTGTGCAAGCTGCCAGCCCTTTCAGCTCTACAATAAACCGCACTTCACTTGATGGATGTTTGGTGCCTGTCCTCGTACCGCCCTGAACCTCCGCGACCGCAAGCTACCGACCCCCGTTATGCCCGCTCAGCTCGAAGCCAACCACCAAGCCGTGCCGGTGGGCTCCCCGATCATCTGCTCCGGTGTCGTCCGGCAGCGAGACCCCGTCGTTTTCAACGGGCACTGCGATCAAGATGTTGAAGACTGGCTGGTCTCGTACGAACGGGTGAGCCGCCATAACAACTGGGACGACCGCATGAAACTCGACGTCATATTTTTTCTGAGTGACGTCACCAACCGCTGGTTTCGGAACCACGAGGCTGCAATTCCAACCTGGGCAAATTTCAATACGACGTTTGCATAAGTTTTTGGCCATCCCGCAGTATGGAAACATCGGGCTGAGCAATGTTTGTGCGTTCGGGCTCAGACTGCGCGTGAGAGCTTCACCGCCTACATCGAAGATGTGGTCGATCTCTGCAAACGTGTCGACCCGTCTATGCCTGAGGCCGACAAGATCAAGCATGTTATGAAGGGAATTGACGACGCTTTCCACATGCTGGTGGCGAAAAGTCAAACTACCGTCGCTTCCGTGTACAACCTCTGCCAGGGCTATGATGAGTTGCGCAAGTTACGCCTTGGCACTCATAGCTCATCCGCCTTGCCTGGCGAGTCCATATCCGGCCTGGCCGTCAACAGTGACCTGTTAATAATAATTGGTTTTTTTTGGGAAGAGAAATGACGCAGTATCTGTCTCATATATCTTTGGACACCTGAACCGCGCCGTAAGGGAAGGGATAAGGAGGGAGTGAAAGAAGAAAGGTAGAATAGGTGCCGTAGTGGAGGGCTCCGGCATAATTTCGACCACCTGGGGATCTTTAACGTGCACTGACATCGCACAGCACACGGGCGCCTTGGCGTTTTTCCTCCATAAAAACGCAGCCGCCGCGGTCGGGTTCGAACCCGGGAACTCCGGATCAGTAGTCGAGCGCCCTAACCACTGAGCCACCGCGGCGGAGCTGACCTGTTGGGTCAAATCAAAGACTTCGTACGCGATGAGGTGGCCCATCAGCTTTCACTCTTCTCGGGCACCCACTCTTCGCCCCTGGTACTGACTCCAGAGTTGCGGCACACCATCGCCCAGGAGGTAGTCGAACTTCCAGCTCGTCGGCAGCCGGTTCCCGTAGCTCCTTAAGTCAACCTTCTCGAGATGCAGCCCGCTGCTGTTGCTGCACCTTTGGGCTATGGTGCAAGCATTCCGATGCCTCCTGCCGCCATGCCTGGGCCTCTCACATATGCCGTAATCGTCGCACGCCCATCGCAGCCGCAGGCCTTGGCCTACGCTGCCGCACCAGTGCCTCCGCCTGTTGCTCCCCGACTCCACCTAGCGCCGGCTGCTGACAACCTTTGGCGCACGGCTGATAACCGGCCGATTTGCTACGCTTGGGGTCTGCCGGGCCATGTCGCGCGCCTCTTTCGCCGTACTCTGCCTGCCCCTGTGCCAAATCTACCCAGTCCTACCTGAGCTTTCGCCCACCTTCAGAACCACCACCCCTGCGCCCCCTTCTGATCCAGCTCCCGGCCGCCAGCCATTCGCTTCGCACCGCTCACCTTTCCCTCGCCCTCGCTCCTTGTCATCCATGCCGCGTCACAGCGTTCCCGTGGAACCGGAAAACTAGGAGCCGCAGTTCCTGGGGCAGGAACTGCGGACACTTCGATCAGCTGAAATCCTCGTCTTACCCCACTGAACTTTTCAAATGCGTTGACGACGTTCGATCACTTGCGCTTGTGGACACACGTGCTACCGTTTCGATTATATCCAAAAACTGATGTCTTTCGCTGCGTAAAGTCACCATCACACCTTCGGGACTACCTCTTTGCACCACTAGCGCCGAGGCTGTTCATCGCTGCTGCTTGCACAGCACGTCTTCACATCCCGGACGTTTTGTATGTCGTCGAATTCTTAGTTCTCAGTTCTTGCTCCCATGACCTCATCCTTGGCTGGGATGTTCTATCCCGCCATCATGCCATCATAGACTGTGCCCGAGCTCATGTGGCATTCCCCGTGCTCCCTGATACGCTCGCCGACGACCCTCCGTCTTGCTATGGTACCAACCTTGTTGTTGCCGCGAACACCGATGTTCCCCCCACCAGTGCCATGCTCGTTCCCGTGTCCGCCACGTCTGGGTCCAGCGAGACTGTACTCTTCGCGCCTTTGCCCGTTCTCGCTTCTCGCCAACTACCTCTTCCATTCGCCGTCCTCGACATACGCCACTGTGCAACCGAACTCGTCGTTTCGAATCCCTCGCCCTATCAGTTCACCTTGCTCCGTGGAGAATGTCTTGGACACATTGAACAGCTTTACCTGCTCATGCCCTTCGGCGATGGAACTCTTCGCGGTGGTACCTCCGTCGCCGCCCTCGCACCAGCTAGTGCTGTCTACGATCGGCTCTCCCCGGAAATGTTTCACCGTTCAGTGGCCAACGACCTCGACCCAGCTCACCGCGAGAAGCTCCTTGCCCTGCTTCATAAGTTCCGCTCTTCTTTCGATCACCAGACAACTTTTGGCCGCGCGACCACCGTCGTTCATCGCATTGATACAGGCCCTCAAGCCCCTCCCCACCAGCGCCCCTACCGCATGTCGCCTCCAGAGCGCCGCGTCATCGCTGAACAGGTTGGTGCCCGGGTGGTTCCCCCAACGCCAACAACACCGGCATCACTTCCACGGGCGCTTGATCCTAGAGCTTAAACGACGCAGCCAGCGACGCCTCCAGCGACGCCAGCCTCAGCACGTCGAACGCCATCTCCATGCCGGCTACTGGACCCATACAACGCCACATCCAAACCGAATAAACCGTAAGCACGAACGGCGACCGCTACCAGTATAACGCTAGTAGTATACGCTAGTAGCAGTTTTACCGGGTCGTGTGTGTTGATAGTCTGTGTTTTCTGTCAGTTTTGATAGTTTTTTGTGCTAGTGTGTGTGTCACGTAGGGTAAATTAAATTTGCGCCTGAATGGGTACACCTGTCCCCTAGTCCATTCTTTCGGTCCGAGTGTTCTCCATGGAGATCCGTGATAGGAAGGAAGGAAGGTAGGAGTGAACGATGAAAAAGTGAAAGAGGTGCCTATCAATGGTTCACCGCGCAAATGGACCTTTCGCAGTTTGCAATGTGACTTCAGGAGAGCAAGTGGGCAAGAGGGCCCGGGGAACAAAAAAACGCTTGTTTGGCAAAAGTGGACTATCCGGTCTGGTCAGGCTGCTGTGCGGAGCTTCGCGAGATGCCCGAATACGTGTGTTTTCTGTCTGAAATTGTGCTTTAACTATGGTTAAATAAAGCCAAAGTACGCGGCATGCCAGTGCCGGTGCCTAGTAGCAACCGATAACTGAAAAAAAATTGTTTTAAGCTTTCGGCACACATGCGAATCGGAGAATATTTTGTGCACGTAGTATGAACAAGCCTCGCCCATGCTCTCCACAGAAATCCTATCAGCAGCTTGAAAACTATTGGACCTCACAATAGAAGGGCACGCTAACAAGTTAGTTATTTCAGACTTCGGCACCAGTCACCGCATCCGAAACGCACTTAAAAGAAGTGACTGCAAAGTCTTACGACGCGCACGTGGGCGCTCATGAGAGAAGACGTGAGTGTGCGCACCAGCACCGTGCTCGCCTTGCTGATTTTAAAGCGACGGCTTTACTGTTCTAGCAGGAGTGAGCAAAATCGGCTCCGAGAAAACAGCCTTTTAACAGCCGGAGCGTGACGTCAGAGCCACGTTACATGTTTATATCTCTCTTCTTAATGCCTGGTACGAGTGTTCATGGAAATATGTGACAATTTCTGCGTCATTTACTTTCCATCAAAGCAATGTTCAATCCGACGCGGCGGCTCAGTGGTTAAGGCGCTCCTCTACTGAGCCGGAGTACCGGGTTCGAACCCGACCGCGGTGGAAGCTTTTCGTAGGAGGCAAAACAGAAAAGGCGCCTCTGTACTCTGCGGCATCAGTGCACGTTAAAGACCCCCAGGTGGTCGAAATTAATCCGGAGCCCTATACTGCTGCACCTCTCTCTTCCTTTATTCTTTCACTCCCTCCTTTGACCCTTCTGTTACGGAGCGGTTCGGGTGCCCAGTGAGATATGGGAGGCAGTTACTGCGTGTTTTCCTTGATCTAAAAACAACTTTTCATTTTTATTCCGTCGCTTTACCCTTTAGCGACCTGCAGCCGCACCGGAGCTGCGCTGAAACCGATGAAAGGCGGGAGCTTCGTAGCAAAGGCGCATAACTGCCCCCCAGCACAGACAACCAAGCGTGACGGTAAGCTCTCCCTGTTGGCAGGGCAAAGCCTAGAGAAAAAACTAGAGCAATTGGCCAAGAAAAAGCATATGTTAATGATGAAACTAGAAAAGATTGAAAATGACAATGCAGAGCTAAGGCTCGGGGTTAAGCATTTAGAAGGGCTAAATTTAGGGGGACCCCTCCCATCGGCAAGTGAGGAAGAGAGAGGAGAGAGCGGGGACCACCTAGTAAGAAGAGGGCTAAAATAATGGGCTCAGCAGGCTCGGGCAGGCTCGCGGCTGAAATTAGGGCCCTGAAGGAATCGGTAGATAAGAATGGAGAAAAGTAAGAAAACTTGAAAACTAAAATACTAAGTGCTGAGGGAAGCCTAGGCTGGCTCATGCACGCGCTTAGCGAGGTGGGTGTCATTGGAGAAGATGGGGGTAGGGACAGTGGCGAACAGAAATAAGAACAGAAAACCTTCCTGCTGCGTCGTCTGGCAGTGAAACTGTCGGGGATACCTGGGCAAGAGGGGGGTCTTGCAACGAAACCTTGCTTCACATTGGTCTGCAGGAGACCAACATGCAAATGGCTGGTTTCAAAGGCTACAGATGCTTCCCGGGTTCCAAATGGGCAAAAGCCAGAGTTGCCACTCTGGTCGAGCATAATACTGCTGTCACGCAACATACTATGGACGGGGAGATAGAGGCGGTTCTAACTGAAATCCAATCCGGCAACCAGGAAAGGGAGAACCTTTCTATACTTACCATCTACAGCTCCAATAGACAGAGGGAGGCGTCGCTCCCTCCCCTCTTCAAAACGGCACTTAAAATTGCGGGAAATAGCGAGCTCTTCAAATGCGGGGACTTTAATGCAAGGCATCCGAAACGGGGCTATAACACTCACTGCCCCAAAGAAAAAACACTCCTTGAGGCCATCCTGATCAATGGGATGTCTCTCTTAACGGACCCGACAGCTCCCAATAGATCTGTGAACAGCATCAATAATGACACGTCTCCAGACCTTACTCTAGCACATAGATTTGGCAATTTGGAATGGAGGAACACTGGAGTGAACTTAGAGCGATCATTATGTGCTTTAGATCAATATGGCCTTCAACCGAAGAGCTCCCAAAATCACCAGAAAATCACTGACTGGGATAAATTCTGAGACTAGGCAATCCCTGGAAGTTAAAGTTTGACCTACTCTCAAGGCATGACAGAAGGGATTTAATATAGACCTAAGCAAAACAGATACTATTCAAAACACCCTAGCGATGCCCTGACTGGACAGTCAACTAGCCAATCTCCTGCGAACGAAAGCGGATCTGGAATGCGAACTGAAAAGCCTACCATAGAATCGCAAAATTAGGACAGAAACTGCGAGGCTAACTATAAAAGCATAGAAAACATGCCACTGATCTGTGCGAAAGGAACTGGATGGAGATGTGTGATGAACTCTGTTCTAATGTAAGAATATCCAAAACCTGGTCCATTCTCATGTACATATTTATTCCAACCAAATCCAAGAGGGAGACCAGGCTAAATCAAACCAAAATCAAGCATACTTTTAAAGGAAGTAATGAGGATCTGCTACATAAGATTCGCAAAACCTATCTTTGTCAAGGTCTAGGCTCTCTACTACCGAAATCTGATGGCGGGAAAAATAGAAGCATTGATTCTCCAATCGAGGTTGCGGAGCTGTGGGCAGCGCTACAGGACAGAAAAAAGAAATCGGCTCCAGGTCCTGAATAGCAACTCTATCTCTTTCTAACTGAGCTAATGAGAAGATTCGGGACGAGGAGGACTTACCGGAGGAATGGAAAGTCTCTAAACTAGTACTTATCCCTAAGCCATGCAATAGTCTTGATCTGGGCAACATCAGACCCATATCTCGGACGTCTTGCTTGGGAAGCTCTTGAAAAATGTGGTGCAGACAAGAGTCGCGCTACAAGGACAGCGAGGGACTCTGGCCTGTTAAAATGGTAGGTTATAGACCGCGTGTTAGCGCACAGGACGTATATTAAGGCATAAACTTGATGATCCCGACGAAACTAAAGGGGGCAGGACAATCTTGGGGCTGGATTTTACAAAAGCCTTCGATAATGTTGGGCATCCTTGAAGGCCTCAGTGGGGCTGTAGTAGGCATCAAGTGCTTTAACTATGTCAAAAGATTCTTAACCAACTCAATAACCACTATAAACTTAGTAGGGCTCTCCTCAAAGCACAATTGAGCTCGGCAATAAGGGGACACCTCAAGGTTCCAATGCTCTTCAATTTTGCCATGAGAGCACTATGCCATAAACTAAAGAAAAAATTCAGGGGCTAAAGCACAGCATTTATGCCGATGATAACCATTTCGACAGCAGGGGGAACAAACGCTGACTTCTCATACCGACTGCAGGCCGCGGCAGAGGTAGATGAAACGTATGCTCTGCCTTAATGCGGACGCAGTGTGGCAAAAATAAAAACTGTGTGCACAGTTTTGGCAACAGGTTAGACAGATCACAGACTCGGTCGTTCCAAGTATCATAACCATCTTCCTAGATACGTCCATAGCAGAACAAAACCCTCTTTCATTGGTCTCCACTTAATCCTATATTGCACCAGCTGCAGCCCCCCTAAATGCACTGCGAACTGCCTAATCTTATCCTCGCACCAGACTCCCTGCGCAGCCAATGCGACATCTACCTCTCCTTAAATTCCCCTATGCCATTTGAACGGACAGTCGACTACCTTCTCTCTGCCTCGTATGGTCTGCTCTCTAGGCCATTTCTCTTCCATAGACAACCATTCTGGACAAAAGTATTTATGAGCGGGAAATGGTTTTTGGAGGCAGTTTTTAATGTATTTTAAGTTTTCACTGTATAAAATAATATATCCTCAGAACTCCCTTCGGCAGGCACGAATTTCTTTTCTGATTAATTTTTTTTCTGTCGTCGAAAGCGTTCCCCGTTGCTTTTTTACGGCAGTCTTTACTGCTCGAAGCGAGCGATGAAAACAATTTAAAAGAAAGATTTTGCCTCACATCAGAAGACTGAATTATTACTCTCAATATTTCCATAACAGTGGCTTAAAATTTTAAAGGTTCAAAATTTTTGTTCAAGAATGTTGGACATGCGATGTTTAGCTAGCCTATCTTCCACTCGCGTTCGTTCCCCGAGCCATTCTGTTCTCTTCCTGTCTCTTAATGTTACCCCCGTTACCTTCCAAGAGCTCGCTGCATTGTCCGCAATCTAATTTCAGGCCTTTTTGCTAAACATGCCTACCTGCCTTATAAAAAGAGCAGTTCGAACTTTCTAGCATCAGAGTGGAACCAAGCAACCTCTAGTAGAATCTTATTGCTTTACAAGTGGTTCGTATTAAATTTTGAAATCTCCCATTGTCTTTTATTTTCTATTTTTCTTCAACTTGCATCGGCCCCTCTTATTTATTTATTTACAAAATACTGCATCCCTAGAGCCAAGCAGAGCAGTTGTTACCGGCTCGGTAGGTATACCCTCTGGAACGTTGAGCTTTCATATCCTGGCCGAGGATACCCAGAAATGTTTTCGCCCACTGTGAATAATATTTTTCACGACTTCAGTGAGATACGCGGTATTGTGAAAATAATATTCACAGTGTGCGGGAATACCGATCAATAGGAGATCAATACAACCTATCAATAGGTATCGATAGGCGGTATGTGGTAGGTGGTATGTGGTGCCAGACCACCTTCCTTCTCTGGCGCCAGCGATGAGACACGGACGTCAGCCTTTTCGTCCCGTTGTGCAGCGCCTCTCACATCCATGCTCACAATTTTTCAGCGACGTAGACTACTTATCGGCTCAGTCAGGGCCGGATTCTCTGTTCGGCGTGACAGCTGCCACCGGTACATCCTGTAGGCTCTGTGGCAGCGTTCGGTGCACGACGTTGAACTTTGTGACAATGGTTGCTCGGGTTAGAAAGCAATGGTTCTTTGTGAGGTCTTTCACTGGTGGCTTTGCCTTCATTCTTGAACTGCCGAACCCCCCACGGCACTCGCTATGAGTCTCCGCAAACGACCCCCGTACCGTTGAAACTGAGTGCCAATATCGGGGAAAACCCTGGGATAGCGGAGGTGGAATCATTCTGTTTGTAAGCACCCACTACTTTGTACAGTTGTACCGTACAGTACAGTTGTGGCGATTAAAAAGTCCTGAAATACGATGAATCAATTAAATCAATCCAAAAGGAGGTTGTAAAACGAAGAGATACCTGGACAACAAAAGCCGTGGAACTGACACGGCTTTCTTTGGAGTAAAAGAGGAAGAAAGTGGAAGCGCCTTCGAGCTTCAGGAAAACTGACCCATGTCTCGAAGAGCAGGTAGGTCTTGAGGTGAAATCTGTTGAGCGCATTGCATCAATATTACTTGTGTCATTTACAATTTACAAAAAATCTGACGCGATCTATTTGTTTTAGCCATACTGATCACTGAGACCACCAATTATTAGAACCTTCATGTAAAATATTCATGTCTGATCTTGCGAAAAATACGTTCGTATCGTCTGCATAGATTATAATGCCATCTTCTGGACAAAGGTCGCCTACATCATTAATATACCACAAAAGCAACGTAGGTAACAGAGCGGAGCCCTGTGGTACGCCAGATGCAATCTGTTCGATCTCGGATGAAAAACCATTTATGATAGTTGCTCGAAGTCGATTGTCAAGGTACCGAGTGAATGATGATAAAGGAACTCTGCGTATTCCATGAAGCTCCGTCTTTTTCAGCAATATTTTGTGGTTGGCCGAATAGAACGCTTCCCTCATGTCTGGAAGCCAACCGTTATCAATTTATTTTCTATATTTTTAATTAGCTTTTTTTAATTTGAATGAAAACAGCGTATTTTCCTTTCTTAAAATCCGTAATGTTTCTTGGAAATAACACTTTCTGCTAGATACCGTGTGAAACATGAAACGTGAGATATTAATTCTCTGAAGCCCTATTTTGCGCCAACCGATTTGTTCAAGTTTTCATTTTTTCCTCGCACTGTAATAGACGAATGATTCTTCATTGCCTTTCGCCACATTTTGATGTTTATTAGCTTTGTTATTATTGTTTTGTTGCCATATAACCCACCCTGCTTGGACCTGTACAAGGAGTGCACTATTGAATAAAGTAAGCAAGAAATAACATGTTACACAATCTTACAGAAAACTGAAAGAATGAAAATGGGCGATAATTATTTAAATCATTATTGTCACCCCATTATGAACAGCAGGGACACTAGCCATTTTCAAATCGTGCGGAAATATTCCTGTCTTGAACATGAAATTGAGTATGTGTGCTAGTGGTGTCGCAGGAATATATGCTGCCTTTTCAACGTGATCGAAGCAATCAAATCAATGCAGCAAATTGAAGTCAGCAGATCAAGTTATGAAATCCGCAGCTGCTGTTCAAATCTAGGTTATTGCTTACAAAGGACATCGTACCCAAATCTTCAAGATTTATATCGCAGAGGAATAAAACCTCGTAATTAATAAAAGATATATATTACAATGTTTTTTTCAATAGAATTGCAAAATGCAGACACAGAACCTGAAGCAGGCCTATAGGTACCAGTAATGACAATTTTCCCGCAGCACAGAGGCACAACTTGTAAATCTTCGTTTATTTTACAGAACTCAGGGATACAGTGATAGGCGATTTCATTTCATAAAACGATAGATATAAGCCTCCCTCTTTTCTGATGTCGCATCAGAGATACGCATTTATAACTATCAAATTGCGGACTCAGGTTATATAACAACACAACCATTTCCTCTATTTTATTTTGCAGGCTACGTACATTAAATTGCAAGGCGCTGAAAGAATTGTAGACTTCTTAAGATGCAGCATGCACGCACTAGAAAGAATAAGTATCAAAATAGGCCATGATGTGTTTTTTAATGATATCACCGAACTGAAAGACCGAAAGCTAGCGAATACTTTCCAGATCATCTTCACAAATAACGATTATTTCACTCTCCCTGCTTCTATTTCGTTACAAAAATTTTTCCCTTTCTCTGCCAGGCTTAATGGTAGTCCTAGGGAATGGCCTTTGACCGCGCCAAGCACAAGTCACCTGCCGAAGGGCCCGTTCACACTTGTTCAAAAATCCGTCGAGCGAAGCGGATTTGGCCGCTTTTGACGCCGAGCGAGGCTGAAAGCGACGAGGCAGACAACGGTACGGCGAGGGCGATCGGGCTGGGCCCAAATTTTTCGCGTTCTCTGCCGCCGCGGCGACTAACATGGCGGCGCCCTTCGACGCAGGACCCCTCGCCTCGGAGTGAATTCGTCGTTGTTGCGCCGACAAACCTGTGAAATAGCGTAACAACAGAAGAATATTATAGAATTATTGAAAAGTATGAAACGTGCATGAAACGGCACCAAGAAAAGACGCGTTCTGCCCAGGTGTGACGCTCAGAACTGAAAGAGGACATATTGGTTCAAGTAATTTTCAACTGATTGCGGCAAGTTGTTTCCTCAGGGCCCGTACACCGAAATGATGTTTCCACTGTCACGTATAACATTTCACGCAGAGCTAAAGCTGTGGCAAGCACTAGTAAAATACTTAACATGCTTCAGAACCCAACATCATTGCAATGAGCAAACAGTTCCTTGGCGTTGCCCAGAACAAGGCGTTCAAAAGTAAGAGTCAGACTGCTTTTTGAGGCAGCTGAGATTCTCGATTCATATCATCCACAGGCATGTACGAGATCGTGTGAGAGGGTGTACACTTAAACTGGCCTCATCAATTCCCTTCGTGCTCGCACTGGGCTGGTTAGGCCACTTCGCGTTGACACCAAGCCCTCACTGATTTGAGGTCCTTGAAGGCTTTAGTTTCATGCGCCGGTTGACAAACTCGGTGCCGCCACCACCGTTCGAGTCGGGGGAACAAGACGACGCCGGGAGTTTCTGTAGGGGACATCCACGCTGGCGCCTCGACTTCATGGGTCCTACCCATGATTCGCAGCAGAGAAGGCGAGCCATCCGCCGTGGCATGGGATGGCGAGGTCGTCACGAAGGTGAAACACAAATGTAAGAGAAAAACTAAGAGGCACAAAAAAAAACATTGTTTTATTCACAACATATAATGGCGCATACCTATAAGGGGAATTGGCTATGACTAAGCGGCGACTACAAGTTTCTTGGGTTGGATGCAGCAGAAATGAGAAGATCGAGAAAGAAGGATCAACTCAGGTGCGGTGCAGGGATAGTTGAGGGTGGTAAAAGTGTCTAATATTTAATCTGTGGGTGGGAGGGGTAAGAATAAAAAGAAAAACAGAAATTGTAATATCAAAAAAGAAAAGGCCGAAATAAATAGATGGAAAAAAGAATAAAATATCATGGAAGACGTTTTGATTGGAGAAGAAAATTTTGAATGGTGCAGCAAACGTTCCCATTGCTGTTTCCACGCTTAGAAGCGCCAAGAGATAGAAAAATCACAGAAGACAGGAGCAAACTTGACTTTCTGGGTTGAAACATCCAGAGAACTTCGGCTCCTTAACGAACTGAAGCGACGACAAGAGGGAAGAAAGTAATATAATGTTTCTGGCTCAGCAAAATATGGGCACAAAGGGGAGATCGCGAGACTAGGCCTGTAGATGTAAACTTTAACTGCGGCACACGGCAACGTAGTCGCATGAAGGAATCTTCAAGTTTGTGAGATCGCCACACCTTACTAATTCAAGGGAGAACAAGGTACTGATAATTATCTGAGGAAGTGAATACTGGTCCGACCAAATCTCGCATTAAAGTTCACGTACGAATACCTGGCTGCTGCTGTGTACGCGGAGGTCGGAAGGAAAGCAACAATTGGACCACTGAGAGGTGCCTTCGCTAAACATGAGCAACTTCATTGAAACGAAAGCCCTTTGGCCAGGAACCCAATCACTAATTGATTGGACATGAGGATGAATCAAAAATTTGGGCATGCGAAATGACTGCGGTTCGATACACGTGGATAGAGGAGTGCAGAAGGATAACGACTATTACCGCAGAAAAATTTTGGTAACTTGAGCAGGACGAGAACCACTGCTAGATTGTCAGCCAACCAAAGAGGGGTGAAATCTAGAGGACTGAGAGAAAAATACCAATCAAGGGACTGGGAGAAAATTCCCACGGCTGCCTTTTCTTGACACGCTTTTTCATGAAGGACTTGAAGTGTATAGAAGTTTTGGCCAAATTAACTTTTTCTTATCATTGGTAAGGGAGTTGAGAAGGCGTCTTCAAACATCCCGCAAGGCACCCCCCAAACCCCTCTGCCGAATCTCCATCGCCGGCAAACGATATGGTGCCACCAGTGAAATCGCCGATATATAACGGCTTGTTTTGTTTCGTCGTCGCCGCAGACGAAGCGAATTACTCGATCTTTTGATTGATTAAGGCAAGTACCCCAAACAAATGTAGCATAAAATAATTCTGCCGACCAAATGTCATTTGCATGCGAAATTTGAGCTTGGACAGTTCACCAGTTTTGCTGAGAGAAGCCTTATACGAAGCGCGTTTAACAGGATGTAGAGCGGAGCAAATGCCAAACCCCCTGCTCTCAAGAAATTCGGGCCCGACTTTAAGCTCCGGCAGTGAGAGATATTTTTAAATTCTTTTAACAGACGTCAGATGAACTCAGTGAGCGAAATGATGTCACCGGACACGCAATTTCGAAACTGATTGTAAAGCGATCACAATTGTTTGCACCGTCAACAGGAGTCCTGGAGGAACTTGTCAGGTGGAGGACGTTAAGTCTAATACTGAACGCTAGTGGCCTCGGATAAAAGTTGGAAAAACCCGTGTCCAAACAGATTATATTGCTTAGACAGGCCCAGTCCCATAAACGAGAACCGCCCTAATCGGTTCGAAATCCCCACGTGGAGTAATAAGAATTCGCCTTTTTTACAAGACCGCTCTACGCATGAGCGCCTCTTGTCCTCCAGCTCCACTGGTTTAATATGAAATCGCCTACTGCTACTGCGCATGCGCAGTTCATGTTTGTAATAGGCGCATGCAGAAAGATGGCGGCAGCTGTCAAGCACACATATTTATTTTATTTTTTTTATTTTGACAGCCGTGCGGCGCGGAGGCAGGTTTCGGTGCTCTTCGGATTACGCGTGGTGACCGGGACCGGACGGAATGACGACTGCGAGTGCGACATGGCTACGTCAAATAGATGAGTTCTTTCCTTTAATACTTTGACAATTTAGATTTAGGCTAGTTTTTAGATTCAGGTTAGTTAGGTGAAGTGCAGGCGAAAGAGCAGGTGAGGGACCTAACTGCCGGGTCTATTCTGGCCGGCAGCTATAGATTTTCAGCGCTAATTTGTGAGTTACCTATTTTAGAAAGGTAGTTATTGCTTTTCTAGGTGATCGGTCTTTGCAGCACGCAGAATTTCATTTGAGGATGTGCTTGCAAATAGTTTTTTGGGCATGTACATATTCTAGCATTTTGTGATAGCAATTAGCGAGTGCTGCTAAGATGGTCAAGCAACTGAAGGTTAAATGCAAGGAGTGTGAGGCGTCGGTAAATTTGAAGGAAACGCGGTTCCAATCTCTAGGTGAGGCCGAAGGCGCGGACTTTAGGTGCAAATCCTGCGTATTCTTTCGGTTGACCTCCCTGCCTTTCCTCCTCCTCCTCCTGCGTATTAAGCGCACGCCACGACTGGGCTGACGCAACAAACACCAACCTGGCGTTAGGTATGGATTTTCTAGAAAGAGAGCTACTAATAGAGAGGGTAAAGAAGCGCAAACTCCATGAACAGCGTGCACAATTGGACGCAAAAATGGCTGACACCGCCATGCGAAGCCACTTTGGCGGGCATTCCAGCGCCAGCCACGCGGATGGGGCCTGAACTGGCATGGACACCAATAGGAAAGTAGGTCAACCAGGTTTGGTAAGGAGCGGCTCCCCACAGATGGCAGCTGGGAAGTCTGGATGCGATAGAGAGAATGAAACAAGCGAACCCCAAGGAAGGAGGTCACATTCACTCATAAGAGGTAGCAAAATCCGGAAACAGCAGCTTGGGCTTTTTGACTATCATCTTCAAGTAACAGCGCAAAACACACAGACGGGACACATAGAGCAAGAACACACAACGAGCGCTCGTTATGTGTTCTTGCTCTATGTGTTCCGTCTGTGTTTTTTGTAGCGATAGCTACATTACGGTAGCATTTCGAGCCTTCAGTGTGGCGCTGCCACCCTGTGGCGGCGGTGCCACCCTCTGGCGGCGCTGCCATCTTGAGGCGGCGTTGGCACCCTGTGTCGGCGTCACCACCGTGTGGCTGCGCCGCTACGCTGAGGCTGCGCCACCACGCCGTGGCTGTGCGCCACGCTGTCACGTTGTTGGTCACGTGGTTTGGAGCATCTGCCGGCGGCGTGGCGCCATGGTGGGTCACGTGGCCATGTTCCACTCGGTCAGCTGTAGCTATCGCGTCACTCCAGGTTTAACCAATGCTAAACCCCCATCAATTTTTTTGTCAGCTGTTACTAGAAAATCCGGAAGTTAGGAGGGAGCAAAGCGGTTGTTTGGGCGTGTTGGTGAGACATGACAAAAACTGAAGCGCAAAACCAGACGAGGATGATGACGTAAATCTCACGTCTTCTTTCACCGTCCTCGTCTGGTTTTGCAAATTAGTTTATGTTAGCAGGGACGAAGAGAGTATCATAGGGCTTATCGCTGGTGACTCAAACATGAGGAGGAACAAAATAACTGTAATGAAGCGTGTAAAGGGTGATATGCAGGCAGCAGTCGGGGTATTCCCAAGGAGGACAATGGACGGGGTACTGAGCCAGACAAACACCTAACTTTCGGAGAATGTTGCAGGGTGCTATTTGGTAGTGGTTGCAGCGGGGCTGGCTAATGCAGGATTGGTGACACCGCACAAGTGGTGGAAAGATTAGCTGAGGGAGTTCACGTTATAAGAGAGATAGCACAGCAAGTGCAGATTGGGGTGTGCACTGTGCCGAAGGTTCAAGAACGAAACGGAGAAACTGCCAAGGGCGTTGTGGCTGTTTATCGAAAGATCAAGAAGTTAAGACAGGAGCAAGGCTTTGTAGTGGCAGACATAAACAAAAGAAGTGCGTAGAGCAAGCTTTGATTGAGGCTTTACATGAGATGGCAGCTATTTTAGTGGAAGGGAATGAGCAGAGATCCGCTGGCGCCTGGCAGGACGGGCAGTATCTTTTTTAGCGGGTCCACGGCGGCTCAGGGCGTAGGGGAAGGTAGAAGCGAAGTAGAAAGTGTAAGAATGGCGGCTGACCCAAACAAAATGGAGACTAGGAGGTCCAATAACATAACTATTGTAAGAAATTTAACACCAAGATCAGTTACATTAAAATGGAAGGGGGTGGAAAGAGAGCAAAATGGTTAGAAATAGAACAACAGTTAAAGGAAAAAGAAGATTGTGTACGTTCTGTGCGAGACACATCTCAGAAATCTATAAGATCCCGCTACCTTTATTGACGGCGACGTCTGGTAAGGGAGCAACAAAACAACAACGGAGAGGACAGCAGGAGGAGTAGGTATGCTAATACGTCAAGGAACAAATTGGCAAAGAATAAAGTCAACTTGCAACGAACATGTCTAGGTATCGGGTACAATTGCCGGTAAAAGGACATGGCTAGGAGTAGTTCATTTAGGGACAGGGAACAAATGCAGGCAAGAGAACACGGATCTAGTTAAGTGTCTCTATGACGATAAAAAGCAATTTGGAGAAGGCGCCGATATTATTCGGTTGGGGGACATAAATGGCCACATCGAGGATCTCGATGGATACAGAGATTGTAACGGGAAGTTGATGCTAGACTTCTGTGAGCGACACAACCTAGTTATTGTAAATAGAGAAACTAAGTGTGAGGGAAAAATCCCGCGGGAATCCCGTAACAGGCAAACGACCATTGACTACTGCTTAATCTCGCAGGGGATGTATAGCAAGCTCGCAATAACGGAAGTATGCAAAAGGGGAAGTACAGCTTGGGAAGTGATCATAAGAGTATTAGTCTACAGTGGGGAGCACTCATCAAAGACAAATTCAGAGAAGTCAAAAGGAGAACGCAAAATTAAAAAAACGAATGAACTGCGCAAATATCGGCCGGTATAGAGGAAGCAATAGAGAAACGCCCCATTGAAAAGTGCAATGATATTCAGTTAGAACTACTCATTATACAAAAATAAACAAGGTAAAGGAGTTAAACGCTGGCCAGAAAAGAGGAAGCCACGAAGTTGGTGGAATAAGGAAATTGGGGAGGCCGTCGAAGAACGACGCTTGGCTTCAAGGGAACACGAAGAAGCAAAGAGAACGCAGTTATCTGAAGAGGATATAGACCAAAAATGGGAATCTTATCGACAAAAGAAACATCAAGTCCAGGTCCTCGTCCAGGATAAAATAAAGCAGTTCTCTGATCGCTGGCTGCGTTCGCGATGCAACTAATTGGGAGTCAAGAAAGTTCTGGAGCCATATAATCTGGCTGGTTAAAACAAATCAGAGAAAACAGGAACAAATTCAAAATGCCGAGGGAAAATGTTTCCAGGGAGACGATGCTGTGAACTACATTGCATCAGGTGTAGCTCAGTCATTTAGGGAAGACCATAGTTAATTCCCGAAATAAGGGAGCTACACAGAACAGCATCTCTAACCAGTATCGCATACAAACTTCTCAAAAACGTCATCACGTCATCCATCGCGCGTAACCTGGAACCCAATAAATTCTTCACAAACCAACATGGATTTACGAGGGGATTTTCGTGTGATACGCCGCTAATATATTTCACCAACGAACTCTTTTCTAATATGGACGAAGGTTCTCAGGCTGATGGCGTGTTCCTCGACTACTCTCAGGCATTTGATCGTGTTCCACACTCCCGCCTATTAGCTAAACTGTCATCGCCACACTTACATTCTTTAGTTATCTCATGGGTGCGTAACGTTTTCTCATTTCGCAAGCAGTTCACCGTCGTTGACGAATACTCCTCCGCTCTAACTGATGCGATGTATCTGATGATGCACCGTCTTGGGTCTATTACTGTTTTTAATCTACATCAACTGATATTATTACTAACAATAAAATCATTATTATTAACAATGAAACCACTCTCTCGCTTCTAAAAATATCTCGCTATTCAACGGTGTATGATACCCGCTATTATTTTCCTTGGTCATTGCCTCTTTGTCGCACCAAATACGGTATGCAATCATTGTCTTTTATTGTTTCAAAGTATCTGAAAATTATAGAGTGCAGAGCCTAAAAACCATTTTGTACCTTTTTGAAGACGTTTAGCTTGAACTTGCTCTGGACTGTAAATAAGATTATAACGCGGGTAAATTCTGCTTATGTTGTACACTTGGATTATGTGCTTTTGTTCTGTAGTATTTAAATTGCTTTTTGTTTTGATTGTGGTGCTAAATGTTTACATGTTGTACTTAATTCATGTTGATCCTTTAGTTTTTGTTTCGACTGCCTCACCTGTAGCTGCCTTGTGGAAAACTGAGGCCATACGCTGCCTCAGCAATGTGGGCGTAGGGTGCCTCTCAAGCTGCATTCAAGAAGCTTTTTTGCCTGCGTCCTCTCTCTCCCAGTGATACCTGTACCACTAAGAGTGATAAATAAACTTCAACTTCATATATATCATACAACATTACTTCAACCATTCGAATTTTCCCAGACGACTGCATAATATATCGAAAATTTCGCTCACACTCTGATCAACTTGAACTTCAGAAACATTTCGATCATAACACAAATGGTGCACATCGTGGAAAATGATGTTGAACGCTGATAAGTGCAAAACTGTGCCTTTTACGCGCAAAACGCTCCTTCAGCTTTCACATACTCACTCAACTTAAACCCTGTTGCGCACGCACCCTCATAAAAGTAGCTTGGTGTACACTTGGCTTTCAATGTTTGCTGGAAGATCCACATGCATATTATCGCTGCCAAAGCACCGTGTACTCATTTTTAAGCAGCGCGAAACACAGGTCGAACCTTGCTGTGCACTGCCGAAAATGTAGACTTTTTCTCCCATTTGGACAGGACAAATATCTTGTTTAGTCACCCAGACCGGTCCTGCAGGCAGTTAGTTGAAGCATTTCTAATAAGGCAGGAGTCTGAATCTTGTGTCGCTTCGCCTTCTATCAATCTGGTGGAAAAAGAGATTCACGCTCTTGGGGAATGTGTGGCGACAGGGTGATAGCTGGGTGCATGTCATGTGTTAAGATTGCTGTTGTGCTTTGTTAAAATGAGGCGATTAACCTCCCACTGCTTGCACGTACGGTTCACGGACTATCGCGATTTTATGTTCTGTTTTTTGGGGTTTTTTCGGTTACTGTTTTGGTGCCTATATATCTAGCCTTTCTAAAATAAAAGTTCAGTTGGTAGAAAAGCGCTCGCGTCGTCTCATGTTTCTTCCTCTTGTCCTGTGTTTAGCGCTGCTTAAAGATGAATACATTCCAACTCGCCCAGTTTTCTGTTCTCGTTCTCGCACCGTGTACTCTCGGCTATCAGAAACGCAACCTTCGAGATGCCCCAATCACTTCGAAAACTAGCTTTTCAGACATTTTTTCGTCCCCAACTTGAATTCACCTCATCCACCAGGTCACTGCATCAAGCAGATTTAATACAATCGCTTGAACGCATTCAAAACCGCGCGGCACGTTTTTTAACCCGGAAATATGGCCTATAGACTAGTGTCACAAACCCCCAATTATCGCTACCACACCCGGCTCTAGAGGTACGGAGAGGGGACACTTTGCTCTGTCTTCATAAAATAATCCATCGTCAACATACTAGTACCCTCCCCCTTGCCGAAGTACATTACATAACCCGTCGCCTTAGTAATCACCACAGTTTTAGGCGCATATTCGGTCGAATCACAGCTTTTAATTCATCAGCGCTGCCGCGTGCAGTAAGCTGCTGGAATTATCTTCATAATCGCATTGCTACCACTCATCACCCGGCAGCCTTCAGAGAGCAAGTACTGCTGTGGTTTTCTTAGCTGCTTTATACGCTGTCTTGTACTCTATTCATTAACTTTTAGACCCCTTTGTTAGCTGTCACCTGTTGTATAATTATGCATGATTTGCTTTTGTGTCCTTGGCTTCCTGTACATGCCACCCTCACACAATACTCCTATTTGGAGCCTGTCAGTATCTTGAATAAATAAATAGTAGAAAACAGCTTAAAACTGACCAGTCTTAACTAGAAAAAGGTGGAAGCAAATATTCCTATATGCACGTCCGCTGGGACAGGCGAAATTCCAGTCACGCTCATAAATGAACTTGGCCCGACAGGCAAGGAAACGCTGATAAAAGATTTGGAGGCAGACATAACAAAGAAGCAATTTCCGCACAACTGCAGAAAAGAAAACTGCAGAAAGGAAAAGGAGCTAAGATGACTACAAAATCTTTCTGATCAATTAAGATAACGTCTGTTATATACAGGCTGGCGATAGAGGCGGTGCAATTACAAACGCAGTCCTGGGTAGAGATTAATAGAATTCTCGAAGAACTTGAGAACTGGTTCACAAGAGGTAGATGCTTAGATGATAGCCTGTACTTACCCAATGCTCAGAAAGAGCTAAAGCGGAAAACAGACTTCTATACTTAGCCTTCCCGGTCATAAGCGGTGAATACGACACCGTGAACAAGGAACTCTTGTGGAACATATTAAAAAATGAAGGTATCGGTCATGAGGTAATAGATTTTCCACAGCAAATATATGGAGAAAATAAAGTTGAAGTTACATGGGCCGGAATTAAAATTACGACAACTGTCGAGTTCACAAATAATTAAGACAAGGTTATCCTCTGTCACCACTGCTGTTCATGCTAATATGATAAATATGGAAAGAAGGCTATAAGGAAGCAGTTTAGCTTCAGCAGTGAGAGGGAAGGCGAGAGGATAGAGGAGGTGATGGCGAGGAAAGCGGGGTTGGCAGCAGGTGAATGCTTTGTTGTCTTTGCTAACCCTGCCTAACTCTAATTAATCTTCTTGGTTAGTGCGCATTACGCCAGCGTCTACTATGTTGCTTTTGAGTGAGTAGTGCTGTGCCTGTGCGTGTTGCCACCACGTTGCGTGCTGCTGCGATGGTGCCACTAGTAAAGCAGCCGAAGTACCAGGTGAAAAACCTAGCCAAGGAAGTGAAAATATTGAATGAGCTCAAAGAGAATTTTTTATGCCGCGATGTGTTGGACAAATACAAAGTAAAAGGACAACCTTGGCCAACTACGTCAAAAATGATAAAAGTCCCTAGAGACGTTTGAAAGTGAAATGTTCAATGCCAAAAAAACGACTGTACAGTGTGGCCCACACGGAACTTTGAAGAAGCCATACTGCGATGGACCGCAAATGCACACGAGGCCTATCTCCCTGTGAATTGCTCACTAATTTGTGCCCAGGCTAGAAGGCTCGCCGCGAAAATTAACACTAAAGACTCTAAAGCTTCAGAACGTTGGCTCGCTCGTTTCAGACGCCGGCACAATCTAACTTTTCAGAATGTGTGCGACGAAATATCCATTACAAAGTGATCGAGGAGTGGCGGACTATTAGGCTTTGTGAACACCCGGCTGCGTATACTGCTAGGAATACGTTCAATGCCAATAAAACAGCACATTTTTAAAGCACTCTCAGACGAAATGATCACATTCAAATGTGACCCTTGAACAGCAGGAAAACGCAGCAAGGTAAGAGTTGCCGTGCTACTTGCCACCAACAGAATGGAAAGAGAGCGTTAGCCGCTCTTAATGGTCGCGTGCACTCTTAGAAGCCGAGTTACTTCAAGAACACAAGGCTCCTTCCTGTTGATTACCAAGCTAACAAAAGGCTTGGATGATATCAAACATTTTTCATTCCTGACTGCATCAATTGGACCGGAGTTTTGGAGTCAAAACACGAAAGGTGTTCATGGTTGTGGACAACCGCAATGCACACTGCAAGGTGTCTGGCCTTGAGTGGATCAAGGTGGCGTTTCTTAATCCGTATTCTACAACAGCCCCACAGCCCATGAATCAGGGCATATTACAAAGTCAAAGCTCGTTAATTCGAACTCTGTTAATTTGAACTTACGGTTAATTCGAACTGACGCCCGGGTCCTGACACAGCAATGTGTATTTCAATGGGGGAAAACTCCCGATATTCGAATAAGTATGCATCCGCTACTGTTAATTCGAACTAGGAGTCACTGGCTCACAACGTTCCTCGTAGATAGAAGCTGACCCACAGCGAGTAAAATACGCTCCAATGTTACCAGAGATTTTACGGAGCCTGCGTTCCGGTGCATGACGTAGCAGATTTGCGATGCCGGACCACTAGCCCGCGCCGCTGCTTCTGCGGGAGCCATTCCAGGTTTTCACTGTGCCGCGGTTGCTCTGTCACGATCACGTGGTGTAAACGTAGTATGGCTGGTATGACGATTCGGACGATGACTGCTTTTGTTGGTGCCACGAGCTACATGGTCAACAGCGTGGAGACGTTGGAGCCCTTGAGTGACGCCAATATAATTGAGGCTGCATGCACCTAGCATATGTCGCAGGGTTCACGTGCGGTGAGAACAGCCGACAGTGATGAGTCCAACAGCGGGAACAAGGCTATGCCACCAACAAGTGCACGTGAAGTAGCGTCGGCGCTCGATGTTGCAGCACGCCACTTCTTTGTCAATTAGAACTCTGACGTTTTGCAGGAGCTTTGGGCAAGCTGTAGATGATGCTGATGGAGTATCGGCAGAAGAAACGTAAGAAAATGCACTTCGCCGATTACTGTTAATTTTGACAACCCTTCCCCATAAATAAACATGCTTTGTAGCATAGATGCATCACATATACCAGCACTGAAGCTTGCTGCTCTCGCGAATGCATTCCAGGTCTTGTTCTGGCGCATAACTGGCCGATGAATTTCTTTTGCCATTAGGACCGCATGAATTTAGTTCTCAGAATCGGCCGCCACAAACGTACCTAGCTCACGATGACGAGTCTAGATGTGACCGCTTCAGGTTCTTCCCGCGCGGCGGGGCACTATAATCACTCATTCTAGCGCCAATTCAATAATTTAAACTTCGCTTAACTCGAACAATTTTTCGGTCCCCTTCGAGGTGGAATTAACGAGCTTTTACTGTACATCAAATGTAAATACAGAAAGCACAAGCTACAGTGCATGCTTTTGTGTATGGAAGCTGAGAAGAAGTATGACCTTACACTCCTCAGCGCTTTGAACGTTCTGGCAGATGAATGGGCCAACACGCCTGAAGCAATCATAGCAAACTTCTTCCAGCACAGCGGTTTTGTGCTACCGGACTGCTGCGCAGAGGAAATGCCATCTGAAAAAGCTGATGAAACTGCAACCACATAGGACGACAGCTGTTTCGAAGCCTTGCCTCCCATGCAGCTCAACAATTACATGAACATCGATGATTGAGTCACAGTCGCTGGACAGCTGACAGAGGACGAAATAATTCAGGAGACCACAGGTGCCCAGAGGGCGCTGCGATCGCCGAAGTGAGCGGACGCGTTCACATCGGCTCTGTCTTCTACAAATGATTTAGCAGCGATTTCAGTTGCATTTCATCGCCATCCTTTCACCAACGGATCCGTGAAGTCGAGAGGCATCGACGGATACCCGGTTTTGAGGTGAGCCATCATTCTTCGCAGAGATATTGCACTTTCTGCGCTCCGACCCCGCCACAGCCTCGCTAGGTCTAGGCGTGTAAGCCAGACGCTAGACCTAGCCGGCGCAACTGCTGCATGCCGCTGACAGACGCGGTGCCACGTATACGGACTCTCTCCAACGAAGCGGCACAAGCCGACGAACGTGACTCAAGAATGAACGTGTAAGTGATGGGGGAAGACATTTCCGCCGACGAAATTACCGAAGAAGTCGGATGGAAGAACACTGGAGCGCGGCGTTCGAGACCCCGAGACCACGGTGCGAATTCGACGCTCGACATCGATGCAAGAGCGAACGCGCTTGGCACCGGCCAGCAAGGTGCGAAACCCAAGCATGTCAAAGGAAAGGTTATCAAAGCGGTACGCATGCCAAGACTACCGAAGGAGGAAATTAAAATCGTGGTTCGACCGAAAGGCGGCCTCGACATTGTTAAGGTGGGCGCCCCGACGGTCACCGCCGCAATCTTCGCGGCCGCCGACATAACGGGACACCAAAGTGCGGAAGACGCGGTCTGTCCGAACTCGCACCAGAACATCGACGTCGTCAGCACACCCAAACGAGCGAACGCGGACCGCTATGCCAAACTGCGGAAAATTCACATTCAAGGGAAACCGCACGAAGTCAACACGTACGAAATGGCACCCGATAATACAACCAAGGGAGTGATTCGTGGCATCCCCATTGAGGACGGACCCCGAGCACTGGACGAGAACATCGTAAATCTGAGAAACTAACTGGCACTGGCGGCCAAACGCATAAGCACTACGACCATGGTTGTAATTGCCTTCGACGGACTCAAAGTGCCCAACCTTGTCAGGTACGCACAACACTCGTTCGTTGCACTTTGTATCGCAAGCAAATTGACATCTGTTAGAAGTGCGGACGCCTCGGACCGCATGGACGTTTGTCCAAATCCCGCCAACCGCATTTGGAGGGGTTGCGGAGGCCGCAACCCAGACCAGGGGCACCAATGCTCGCCCAAGTGTAACCTATGCGGCGGCGCTCACATGACGGCCGACTAAGCCTGCAAAGCAAGGTACAAGACTCCGTATGGGATTCGCAGGCGACGATGGGAGCGCCAAAACGCACATGCCCAACTGACACAGCAAGACTTCCCGCCCATCCAGCCGCACAGACCAAGATCCACGTCGCGATCGCGTGGCCGGTCCCGGTCCTGCAGTCGTCAAAGGCACAACTGCGCTCCGACAAGATCGAGATCTAGGACGCCAACTTCCGGAGACAAGGTGAGCTGGGAGGACACAGTCCGGGGAATCGCGCGGGAGGTGTTCGTAACAGCACCTGCAGTCCCAGAGCAGAATCAAAAATCCGATAATGACATTTTAGAGGCGCGAAGGAAAGAGAAAGCAGAAATTCGAAAAGAGAACGCGGTAATGCGCGAACAAGCCCAAAAGCTAATGCAAGAGATGCGAGAACTCAGACGCGAGCGCGCCGGGATGGAACAAAACAAACAGAACGCACAGCAGCAGGTACCGGCGAGCGTTCCTGACGCGGACGCGCCCGCCCCGAAGAAACGGACTATACAACAATAACACGAGGGCGGATTTGAGAGCCAGGTGCGAGTGAGTGGAAATTACAGACATCAAGAAAATGCTATGCACCACGCAAAGTACCATTGAGACCCTGCACGCAACATTCCTCGGCATCGCAAACAGGACCACTAATCTTGAAGGAAACATGCAGATAATACTGAATCACTGCGTATTCACGCAACACGGACACGTACCGGAGAGTTGTGATGCGGGACAGAGCCACCATCAAGGGCAGCCGGGTAACTTGAATCAGCATCAACATGGCCAACGATAACCAAGGGATAGTAATATGGCAGTGGAACTGCCGCGGCTTCGCCGGCAAAAAGGAAGTTCAACAGCAACACATCAGACACGCAACACCTAAACCGGACGTAATATTACTCCAAGAAACGCTCACCAACACGGCTACCTTAACAGGCTACAAAACGCAAGGCAGCAAAATCGAGGAGAGGGGTGTATGGACGCTCGTTAGGAAGCGTCTCACACTCGTTGACCACGAACTAAGCGGCGTCCAGACAGAACACGCTCTCATCGAACTGATACCCACCAAGCAGAGGAAACAAAGTATATGCATACTGAAAGTATACAGAAGCCCGTCGAAACACCGCCAACGCTTCCGAGCGCTGTTTCAGAAGACGCCCAAGATTGACGGTTCCTGGACGCTGATTGCAGGGGGAGAGTTCAACGCGGCAGACACGGCATCGGGTTACGGCTACAACACGACCAAGGGAAGACAACTCGTGCAAGATGCGCAGGAAATCGACTTCACGTTACTTACGGATCCAGCGCACCCGACGAAAATCGGTACCTCTAGAACCAGACACACGACTCCGGACCTGACGTTCGTCCGAAATGCCGGGACGAAGCTACCACGTGGAAAACACGCCGACCGACCTGGGGAGTGACCACAGGATCGTCGAAATATACGCACAGACTCCGGACAACGCGCAGGGCAGTAAGCGAAATTTCAAATGGACCGATTGGGAATATTTAAAATAAACGACAACAACAAGAGTCTTCAAGAGATACGATAACGAACATCGAAGCCTGGACCCGCTCGCTGGTTGCAGACGCCAAAGCGTCATCCAAGACAGTAAAAACCGAGGTTTAAACTGACAAGATGAAAAGCCGCCTGGCGCATCTCATCGAGGCGAAGAACTCTGTCCTGGCCAGGTGGAAGGGACAGAGACTCAATCGGAGACTCAGAAAGAAAATAGCGAAGATCAACCGCAACGTCGAGGAGCACTGCCGAGCGCTCAACCGCCAGCAATGGGATGAGTAATGCAATGCAGTCGATGGCCAACTACACAATGAGAAATCGTGGAATCTGCTCAGGTTTCTGTTGGACGAAACGAAGACCAAGTCCCACCACAGGAACTGCCTCGCACGTCTATTACACAAGAAGCTCGAGAAGCACGGTGAAGATGCAGTGACCGTCCGGTTACGAGCGAATTACTTGCCGCACACTTCGACCGCACAACACGGTTTATATGAGGGGATCCGAACGCAGAATTGGATAAGGATATTAACGTAGAAGAGATCAGGACGGCGCTGCACAACCACCACAGCAGATCGGCGCCGGGCCCCGACGGGGTATCGGATCGCGCCCTAAAAAATCTCGACGACCGATCAGTGGAACAGTTAACGGCATTCATCAATTAGTGCTGGCAGCGCAGCAGCCACCGCAACAGTGGAAAACTGCGAGAATGATACTAATCCCAAAACCCGGAAAACCGCCGTGGCTCGACAACTTTTGCCCCATATCCCTAACTTCGTGCGTTGGCAAGACCATGGAGCACGCAGTGCTTTACCGCTGGCAAGCCCACTTAGAGCACAAAGGGGCATACCCACCATCCATAATATGGTTCCGGCCCCAATTATCCACGCAAGACGCAATGTTACAACTGAAGCACCAGGGGATTGACGGCAAGAGGAGAGGCACCAGAGCAATTCTCGGCCTCGACCTTGAAAGCGCGTTCCACAGAATCCCGCACTCGGCGATCCTCCACCAGATATCGCGGCAAAACCTAGGTGTACGCTCGTACAACTACGCTAGATTTTTTTTGACAGACAGGCGAGCTTTTTTAGTAGCAGGGGATATCCAGCTAGAAGAGCAAACGCTGGGAAGCACCGGCACCCCGCAGGGCTCCGCCATCTCGCCCATGCTCTAGACCCTCGTAATGATCGGGCTAGCCGAAAAGCTATAAGAACTCGAAGACGTCCGGCACACCATATACGCCGAAGTCATAACACTCTGGGTGAACGAAGACACCGACGGTCACATCGAAACTGCACTGCAACTAGCAATCGAGACAATACAGGAATACTTTGTGGGTACGGGATTACGATGTTCGCCTACAAAGTCGGAAGTCCTACTCTACCGCCCTACGCAGAGGGGCAGACCACCCGGGTGTGGCCGGAATGCGGCAACGACCAGACGAAAATACGAAGAGATCAGACTACGCACGAGCAACGGAGCAACCATCCCGATAGTGCACAGAATTAGGGTCCTTGGCATAATAATCGAAGCCAATGGCGTCCACGGCGAAACGATCACTAATTTGCAGCACAAGACGGCTAACGCCATGCGAATCCTCAAGAGGGTCACCAGCAGAAGAAGCGGAATGAGGGAGGCGAGTCTCACACGACTTATACCCTCATTCGCCATGAGCCATATAGCTTACGTCGCGGCATTCGACAACTGGTACAAGAGAGAAGCCAAAATTAACTTCCTCATCCGCAGGGGGTACAAGAAAGCACTGGGTCTACCCGAGTCCACCAGCACGCAACGCTTGCTCTAGCTCGGACTTCACAACACGCTTACCGAAATCGCCGAGGCGCAGCGCACTTCACAACTAGAAAGATTAGCGGGCTCGCGAGAAGGACGCCAGATCATAGAAAGTGTCGGCATCCGTTACCACGCACAACAAGGCCAGAAAGTCTCTGTTCCGGACGCGATCAAACTCTAAGAGTCGACCCGATTCCACGGAACGTCCACCCAGAACACAACCGGAAAAGAAGAGTGGCCAGGGCCAGAGCTCTCCTACACAGCCATGGAGACGAAACGGGGACAAGGTTCGTTGACGCCGCGGAATACGCAGAACGCTCGCGATTCGCAGTTGCGATCGTCTATTCGAGTGGCGAAACGCGCATAACGGCAAGTGTAGCGTGCGAGCGCGCAGAAGAAACGGAGAAAGAGGCGGTGGCCCTCGCCTTCACGGATCCGCGTGCACCACAGTTCTCCGCGACTCGCGACAAACGGTCAAAAACTTCGTCAAAGGATAGATCTCACAGACAGCGGCCCGAATCATGAGCAATCAAAAAGTCCAGTGGTAGGAAGCTTTTGAAACCAGAATCCAGTGGTTCCCGGCGCACATGGAAGAAGTATCGAAGACATATCTAAACCGAAACGAGACGGCACACGCCAAGGCGCGTGAGCTCGCGAACCGTGCCGGCGACCGTCGTCCATGGGACAGCACCAATAACTTTTTGACCAGCTACAACGAAATTAGCAAGGCCCTCTGCCTGGCCCGCCGAACCTTCCCTCCGCCCAACGACAAGCTGGACAGGGCGCACGCGGTGGCCCTCGGACAACTGCAGACGCTCACGTACCCCAACCCCGCACAATACTACAGACTCTACCTCGGAACATTCCCGACAGGGAAGCGAACCCCTGACGTTGGATTTGGGTTAGACACGCTACCCCTAGGCAAAGCTTAGGTGTTCCTTCAGTTATTTTATTTTTCACCAGAATGATGTAACAAGCATTAAGCTACGTGCAACTGTTACTTCAAGGAGTCGAAATTGCTGAGAGTACCTCCACTTATACTACAGTTATTTATGATACCTGTAAAGGGTTCGTACGACTCGCGGTGTCATTAGAACCGGTCGCCCGCTCGTCGTCTTCCTGAGGCGGCCTCCTCTTTGAAACTCTCCCCCTCTCCTTCGGTGGCGGGCGGCGGCGGGGCGCCGCACTGAAAGGGAGCGCCCTTGGGGTCAAGAGCCCCTGACAGCGATGGTCAAGCGCTTTGACACTCGCATTGTTCGGTGCCCTCGTCAGAACGGCGCCAAACGCGATGCGACCTTGCGACAAGCATCTCGTGAAAAGGGGTAAGCTCGTCAAGAAGGGTCGTAAATAAAAACGAGCAGACGGGCTGCACCGCGGAAGCGCTCCGCTGTAGTCCGATGACAGAGCTAATTGCGGAACAGGTTCAGTCAAGGGAAACCGAGAGTCAATGGAGACCGCTTGCACGTGCGGGTACGATGTGTGGTTGTTTGTGCTTTTTTTTTCGTCTGAGGGAGAGAGTTCGAATCACTGTGGAATTATGGGGCGTGGCACGTAAGCCTGGTGGGCCACGCGTTTTGAGGGTCCATTCCCGAAATCTATTTTCTTATAGCGGTTTTGATGCTCTTTTCCTGCTGTGTATTTTATGGAGAGGGTGTTGAACCTTGCCGAAACTGGAAGGCGTGCCATACAGTTTGTAAACCAATCATGAGTTAGTTTGTTGTGATTGGGTGATGCAAGGGATGGGCTGGGTTTTTAGGTCTTTAAAACCAGGGCCCGGAGCCCTGGAAAATGTTCAGGGCTAAGGTCAGATGTAATGCATCTTCGGCTATGCCGAGTAGGGGCCTCCCCTAGTGTTATCCAGTTCCAGCTTTTTGTTCTTTAACCTTTTTGCCGTTTTCAATTTGTCTCATGTATATGAAAGCGCTTGCAATGTAAACATTTCGTATAATAAAGTCAATTCATACTCCCCTTAACGCCTGCATTCTGAGTCGTCGCAATACCGTCTACGGCGGAGCACCCCTGGTGCGGAAAAGGAGTCTGCGGTCATCAACAAAGCAACCGTCTCGGGCGGTGGACACCTCTGGTGCGGAGAAGAAGCAACTCAAAGAACCTAGTAAGGTCTGCAGCAAAGGAAGAGACCTTACAGTGAAGAACGTTTAGTATACCATTTACGAAAGCAAAACAGTTGCCATCAACTGGTATCAATACAATGAAAAAAAAAGGTGACAGAAACAAACCTGTGTGTACTTCACGTCCTAATTCACTTTGGCTCTGGGCGCTGCAAGCTATTTCTACACGAAAGCAAAGCGCATGACTTAGCAGGCTGCTACTAAAATAAATAATGGTGCTTTGAATATGTATTTCATAACTCAGATGAATTGGTACTGCAAGATGAAAATGGGTGAGCAAAAGTTAATGAAATTAACACTATGGGCAAGCACACCTGTCAGCTATAAGCTTTCAAAAGAAAGGAAGATTTGCAAGCATGGACTGTAAGGTAAGCCGACTTTCGTTGTCTGCATCAGAGCAACAGTGTTCTGAATACACGCTAAACTCATCCTAAATTTTTCTGTGGTAGGTCTGGCTCATACACATAAATGTCCTCTGCTGCCCATTTATGAAGCTGCAAACACATGCTGGCACGCATGTCAACGTACCTAGTTAAAGCTGTATACGACTTTCGCATGTTTCAACCATAAAGCACACACTCAAAGCTTGACACCAATAAAATTATTGCATGTACATTAATATACCAAGGAGGTGGAGCCAAACACTGAAGAAGCTAGAACGCGAAAATACAGAAATGGTGGGCATGTCTTGGTAAACAAAGAATTTCAAGAAATACAAGGTGAATAATAATTGGTTTTTGGTGGAAAGGAAATGGCGCAGTATCTGTCTCATATATCGTTGGACACCTGAACCGCGCCGTAATTGAAGGGATAAAGGAGGGAGTGAAAGAAGAGAGGAACAAATAGGTCCGTAGTGGAGGGCTCCGGAATAATTTCGACCACCTGGGGATCTTTAACGTGCACTGACATCGCACAGCACACGGGCGCCTTAGCGTTTTTCCTCCATAAAAACGCAGCCGCCGCGGTCGGGTTCGAACCCGGGAACTCCGGATCAGTAGTCGAGCGCCCTAACCACTGAGCCACCGCGGCGGGGCAAATACAAGGTGAACGTTTTTGGTTTCTGGGGGTTTAACGTCCCAAAGCGACTCAAGCTATGAGGGATGCCGTAGTGAAGGACTCCGGAAATTTCGACCACCTTGGGTTCTTTAACCTGCACTGACATCGCACAGCACACGGATATCTGGAATTTCGCCTCCACCGAAATTACACCGCCGCAGCCGTGATCGAACCCGCGTGTTTCGGGTCAGCAGCCGAGCGTCATAACCACTGAGCTACCGTGGTGGAGAACACAAAGTGAAAGTAGCATAAGTGCAACACAAGTAAAAGCATTAGGCAATGGCAAAGGTAACTGGGGTATTACATGTTCACACCCACGAATTTTGTGTAGCAGCACTTCTGTCAATCATTTGCCATGCGCTCTTTCGTGACTCAAAACAGTCTCAAGGTTTTTAATTTCTCCAGCAGCTCTTTCTCATGTTCTTGAAACTCAGCCTTCTCGACTGCTGCCAGGGCTGCACAAGAACTCCTGCGTTCAGGGCTTTCCCTTGCCTCCTCAGCTGCTGTCATTTCTATGCCACTTCCTTCCATACCCGAAAGGCTTTCGGCCGGGCTCTCTGGGTCCTTGCGCTGAAAGGTCATCGTAAAAAATAGCAACTGAGTATTTTTGTAGCGATAGCTACACTACGCCAGCCACTTCGCGAGGTCAGCGTGGCTGCACGCTGAGCCGTGGCACCAACCCTCCGCCCTGTGTGCGCAAGGGGCAGGAGTGCTGAGGGAGGATAAAGTGAATCCACGTCCCGGGAAGAAGATGAAGGAACGCCCAGCGGAACGCAGCGGCGAAAGACTGGCTTTGCAATTCGACTGAGAGAGTTCCACTTGACCAGCTGTAGCTGTCATGTCACTCCAGGTTTAACCAGAACTAAACCACAGCCATTTTTTATTGCCAAGTCGCAAAAAGAACATGAGTCTCCATTATCCTGAAAAGATGTCGGCTGCATACCAGAAAGTCTACACTGGAGCTGTCCAGAGATCAAACAGTAAAAGTTAACATGATGAAGGATATCGCAGTAAGTACAGGGGTAGTCAAAAAATCCCAGGCCGCTCCGAAGGGCCTCGGAGCGGCTCCTCTCCGCTATCGGGGCGCTGTTACCGCACGCTTGTCTCGCCGTGCTTGTGTTTCCAGGGTATGCGCAGAGAGGGGGTGATGCCCTCCTCTCTCGCTCTCCTCGACAACGAAGCAGGGAAAAAAATAGTACGGCGTACGCCTGCAGCGTTCGCTCTCCGTATTCGGCTGTGGTGCATCGCGTCGCGGTGCAGACGACCATTCGCATAAAGTGACGCACTATGCTGGCGGCCGTATTACGTATGACTTCGTGTGCTTCTTCCTACGTTTCGGTTTCCTGGCGTACGATATAGTGCATTTACCTTCACCTAAGTTCTGTTGCGGCTCTCTCAGCAGTCAACTTTGAATTTTTCACGTTCAGTATTTTCAGTATTTTTGTTCAACTTTCTGGAAGCTTAGTACACTCGAACAGGGTTTGAAGACGCATTCTCTGCCTGTATTTCTCAAGAGTTTTTACTACTTTGTTTTCGACAGGTTGTCATCTCGAGTCTTGTGTTAATGAATAGGTTTAGCGTCTTCGTGCAGGCAAAGCAGATGAAGTCATACTAAATACGGCCGCCAGCGTAGTGCGTCACTTTATGCGAATGGTCGTCTGGACCGCGACGCGCTGCACCACAGCCGAATACGGAGAGCGAAGAGCGAACGCTGCAGGCGTACGCCGCACTATTTTTTTCACTGCTTCGTTATCGAGGAGAGCGAGAGAGGGGGGGGGGGGGGGCATCACCCCCTCTCTGCGCATACCCTGGAAACACAAGCGCGGCGAGACAAGCGCGCGATAACAGAGCCCTGATAGCGGAGAGGAGCCGCCTGAGATTTTTTGACTACCCCTGTACATTTTGAAGAATTGGGCTAACTGTTTTTGAGTTTCTAGATTTAATTTGGTAGCCCGGATATGTTGTACACATGGTCAGGCTGCCAAAAAAAAATTGGCTACACATGTATAACTATGCAACTTAATGGTGAAGAGTGCAGAAAATGGAACAGAATTCTGTAAGTCCTCATTTTCAAAATAAGTTATAAAATCATTTGAACTCTACACCCTAGGCAGTGCCAAATGCTATCATTAACCTGTCCCCGACTTCCAGCGAGCGCAGTGGTTACGAACACCCTTCTTGTAATGCACTTGATGAGAAGATGCCGTCCAGCACATCACTTCTGCTACAGCATCATGTTCAAAGAAGCACAGAACTCATACCATACATTAAAATCTCGTTAATTTGGCCCGTGTTAATATGAAAATTTCCATAATTCCGACTGCCGCTGGAGTCCAGCCAAATGCTCATGCAAATCTAAGGCGTCTAAAGCTAACTTATTTGGATGGCGCAGGGCTAACATCAATTACTTTCGACAGGCCCTCGAAGGGGCGCCGCGTTGAGATATGACATTATTGATAGACAATCGTCCAGATATTCTTCCACGGGCCTGAATTGCGTATTACGCCATCTCCTGCACCCCTGCGATGTGTGGGCAAAGGCAGGCATGTTGACGGTCGGCAGGATACCGTCAATACACCGATTGTCCGGCTGCATAGTTTCGTTTTCAGAGCTTTGTCGCCAGCTCACAGCAACGGCGACTATCTGCTGCGCACATTAGAAGGCCAGCCAAGCCACACACAGTTTGGTACCACGGCTGCCTTATTGCTAATCTTCTTTTCTTTGTTTTTCAAAAGAGTCTCGCCTCTCCGGCGACAATGTGCGCTTCCCTCACTTCCATCCGTGTGGTATTTATTTTTCCAGCTGACCGAAACTCTGCACTTGTCATGTGCTGTTTGTAGTTTGTGGGCGGAAGCCTCCCCACATGTGGTGCCACATGCAGAGAACCTCCATCATTACCATTTTGGACTCTGAAAAAAAGCCATAGTGACCCTTTATACTGTGAAGCAGTTCTGCTTCTGCCACTCCTGATGGTTGCATGTATTAAAACATTTGACAGAACTATGAAAAATCGCTGTTGTCAGACGGTTGTAGCCTCGAAAGGAAGTTAATTATTGTCCAGGTTTCCTCCAAATAAATTTTGCTTTCACGCTAAATGTTTTTGGCAGTTTTGGAAGGAGCATTTGATAATTAGACATTCGGATTATTCAAATACTTTTTTCCACTCCCCTGAAGTCTGCTTTGACGAGGTTTACTGTACAAAACATGCATGCGTCTTGCATACTGGGCAGGTATTCACCCCCTCCCTCTTTGCACTCAAGGCAAACTAAACTAGTAGTCATTTCAGAGCACTCTAGAGCGCTCTAAACAGAGACTGCACATTCAGATGGTTGAAGACGGACACTTGGAAGAGATTCGGTTGGCTTTCCCCGAGCACTCCCTTATCTCTTAAGAGTGCCTCGAGGCATGCAGACTTTCTTAACCATTTATAAGGACCAAGCTATGTAAGAATTAAATTACATCCCTTTCAAGCCGTTTTTGACTATTAGATTTACAGAAAAATGAGGCAACTTCGTAAAAATACCTCAAATGTGGCACATATCCTTACCTTAGTCTTTTGGAAGTAATAGACAACTTTTATTAGAATTTAAAATTGCTTCCAGAAGTATCACGAGGTAACTGACTGCGGCAAAAGCTCACAAGCTCAAACATTTTTTTCCTTAACGACTGATGTCGTCGAACAGCATACCCGCACTTGTAAAAACACAGAACACCAAGGAGGCCTCGTAGCGTAATACAAAAACACACGGAATGGCTTGTTTGACGCTGGTAGTATTCTGCACTCAAAAATATGGAACGCAGGTGCGTTGTTTTCCATTTCCTGGCACCTGAAGAAAGCGGGACACGTACCCCGCTCCTGAACAAAGGGTTAAAGTGATTTGGGTATTGTGGATTCCTTAAGTACTCCCACCAATACATGCACGGTGCTCTAAACATTGGCAAAGCGATGGTGACTGCAAGGTGACTACGTGACAGTGTCTTTCATTTTTGATGTTGACTTCTAGGAATTATAATGATCACCGCATAACAACGACAGGAAAGAAGCAGCCAAAGCCGGTCGTGTCAGAAAGCAGACGCAAGGAAACGGAAAACGTCATGCGGGATTCCGGTCAAATCTGCAGATTTTGGCGGAGCAAATATAGCTGCTCCATGGAGCAATCCATGATCAATGCCTGATCCTAAACTGCCACTGGAACATACAACTGTCACTCCCATTCTGCCACTGGAACACAATTGCTCCAAACAGAGTAAAAAAAATCTCCCATTGGAATTCAATATTAGTGCTTGAGATCTGCAGAAATTTCAAGCAACGAAATTCATCAGTATGTGCTGCAGCCTCAAAATCTTTCTTTGTTGTGAAGATAAAAGATTCTACTCACCGCTTCAGTACCCCAAGAATTACCAAAGGTTTTCATAATCTCGGTGAGCTCATTCCTGGAAGCCTGGTGCATCTGTTTCCTTTTCTCTCACGCAGACACACCATTCAGGTGGCTTGATCACACACAAAAAAACAGCTATAAAATACAAGCAATTGAATAAAATGCACAAAATACATACTGGAAAAATTGCAGCGCAGCAGTAACAAATACAAGACGAGAAGGACGCAAACACACGTTGTTTGAACTCATAAAACAGCTGGTCTAGTCCCGCAGGGAAAAGATATCTTAATCGTGTATGTAAATATGCAAATACTGCTTCCTTCGATGCACGCTCAACAATTCATAAACGTCCACCCTATTACAGCAGATTCTCATGAGCTTCAACACACACTGAGGATTAACGGAAGTTGGCCCTTTCATTACATACCCTGCTCCAATAACCAAGGGGCTAGAATCCTGAAAACCGAGATTTTGTTACCTAAAGAAAGCGACAATTCGGGTAACACCATCGCATGCCGGTTTTGTAGGCAAGCTGCAGCATTAGTACAGAGATTTAGCATACCAGAGACGTACTAGAAGATACCTATCCCGGTTTTTCATACGTGCAGTGGTCCTACCTGGCCCTGCATGCGCCGCAGCACATGCGCAGCTCCGGTAGGTAAAAGCAGTATACACCACTGCTAGTACGTCTCCCGGATGCTATATATCACTACTAAGACTGAACTTTGTCACGGCTTCCCATGTCCAGGCTACACTAGCAGACACTTTCATGGAGTCATTTTCAGAGTTGATACAAACGTATCAACTCACAGGAAAATAAATTCTATTTTTAAGTGCAGTTAACGCATAAATTAAGACGTTGTGATGCAAAACAAACATCAACATTGCCAGAAAGAGCAAAAATCAAGAATTATCAATAACAAAATTGGGTGGAGTTAATTGTCATCAGTGTCCCTTCAAGGTGCTCATCTTTGGTACTACAACAATAACGGCAATATTCCAGACAACAAATTGCAACGCCAAAATGCAATTCAAACCAAGCTTAAAAAGTCCATTGGATCTAGTTCTAATTGCAACTTGTATTAAGTGGAAACAATTGGAGTTACTGGGTTTTAATTGGCAACAGATTGTCTTGCTGGTTTTGCCAAGTGATGTGAACTGAAACCAGTTGGAGTTACTGTGTCCGAATTGGTTGGCTTGTCCAACTGGATAAATCCAATTGGTTCTTGAGATTTCAGTTGGTTACAGAGGTTTCAGGTGGTCGGTGTCACAGCTACACATTGCTTATTATTGGCATACAACGGTGAAATAAAGAGGTTTTTGTTAAAATGTATTAGCAGCTTTACCTACTGAATTCTTTTATCATTTCCTCCACCACCACATGCGTGAGTAAATGAAATAATTTTGCTCAACGGACAAGTGTCACTGGCTCCAGCAGGAAGGTCCCATTAATGGAGAATATAAGGGGAAGCAAAATTGTGTTCTGTGGACACGCATTCACCTTATATTCCTTGTGTGTGATGCTTTTGTGATATTTTGTGTGGATTTGCTTCCCTAACAGTGCAGTTCTCATAATTTTAATTCCCTGTAAAATGTTGGCACAAGGCAGAATGTTCCCCAGTGGGCCTGGAAGAAAATATAATTGGTTCTGGTTGGAACAAATTGATTTGGACGTCATTGAAACCAATTGGAAGCACGATAATTGGTGTTCAAAAAACCTAAGTGGTCCCAAATGGGAGAAACTCCAATTGGAGCCAATTGACTTTTTAAGCTGGGAGTGGCCGCAAGCAACTTCTTCCAAAAGGTTTAATGTGAACACAAGGTACATATAGTACCAAAGGCATCAACACATATATGACACTGGATGACAATGCTAACAAAAATTCATTCCAGAAATTCCTCGCTTATGTAATTTAAATTATGCATTTTTTTCAGCAAGAAACGTTCAGCGAATTCAAAAAGTGCTCTGGAAAATGAACTACAAGAAAATACTCACCAAAGTGTTTTTCTTCACCTTTCCCAAAATGACTCGTGGCACTGCGGCCCTTGATGTTCTGAATACGCTTATTAGCTCTTCAAGCGAACCTAATAAGAAACATTACACAAGAAGGGGAAAAAAGGGGGGGCAGAGAGGGTGATGAGAGGAAGCTAGGGAGAGACCAGCGCGCTGGCACATACAAAATATAATAAGCAGAAACGTAAATGGAACTTCTCGTCCATAGTGAGATTTTACACGTGGAATTTTTTTTTACATCGACTGTGAACTGAACGATACCTGCAGTACATCAATGATCTAGCCGAATGGCTATTCATCTCCGTAGCTGCTACTTCAGCAACACGTGGCCAGCATGCAGGTTCAAGTTGTGCAGCCATTGTCGATAGTACCCCTCTAAATTTGCCCTTAACTCGCTACCTGATATTTAAGCTTGTGAAACATCTCAAGCAATCTTTCAATGTACTACGTGAAGAGCGTGAAATACAATGCAAACGCACTGAAATTACCATTACCTGCCAATAAAACCACTGTTGCAGGGTAAATGTCACCGCTCCCGTCATAGTCTACCGAATACGCGGAAACAGTTTTATCTTTCCTGAAATCCTGCGCGTTGGACGGATGGAACTGTTTTACAAGTTCCACCTGCAAGAGTGCGCGTTCGCTATCTTCGGTGTACTGCACGCATGCCAACATATTTAGCCGCTAAATTATGAGTCAGAAAAAGCACTGCTTGCCGCTGTTGCCGCCAAAAATGCCGTTCGAGCCTCGAGGCCTGCAGTAGCTCATATAAAGCTGCGCTGGCATCGTTTTTTTTCCTGAATGTGAGTTTTCTGTAGAACACTGCGTTAGACGTTAGTATACGCGGATCATTAAGTGGAATTTGCCTGTGAATAGTAAGTAACAGATGGCAAAATTTTATTTTTTTTTCTAAGCTTTCAGTTTCGGAAGAAAAAATTAAACATTTCTATGGCACAATGTCTGCTGTTAGCTAGCTGCAGTGAGCTAGCTACAACTGAAAATTTTCAACTTCCAGGAATAGCATTGACAGTTTAAGCCTCTCCAGCTAGGAATTGAATGCAAAATGCTTTCTGACATATAATTGTACTGAGTATATTTTAGTTTTAGCGTAGCCGCACAGCTACCGTTGCTAGGCTTGCCAAACCACATTTGCCGCACGGTAGCAATTGCCGTAGTTAACGTACGGTAGAGCTAAAGCACACGGGCACACAAGCAACACGTTTCCTTGGTTTTTTATCTACAGTTCATTATTATGCTGAAACCATGTCCCACAGATAGCTTCAGGTTCTTACAGATCTTGCTGTTTCCCCTAGCCTTGAGCGAGACTACGACGTGGTGTCACACGATTATTCTGGCTGATTGCCTCTGGTTCAGCCCGCTGAAGGGATGCAGAAGAACACACACACAACAGGCCACACATGTTGGGTGACATATGTTGGCAGCGGCGGTCCAATTTCGATGCACGCAAAATTCTAGAGGCCCATTTACTGCGCGAAGTCAGTGCACGTTAAAGATTCCCAGGAGGTCGAAATTATCCGGAGCCCTCCACTACGGCGGCCCTCAATGCTTTAGTCGCTTTTGGGACGTTAAACCCCGAAAAATCATACCAAACCTTATTTGAACAACATGAAAGACACGATATGTGGACAAGGGCGACAACCTATATAACTGTTCTTTTTTACTCTGGAGAACAGCGACTGTGACATTTATCAGGTAATATATTTGCAATCCATCAGTTTGCACTGCTCTGCGCCCGGCCACTGAATCAATCTGCCTCGAGGAAAAGACGCACAGGTGCACGTGTATGTTTTATTACGGCAGAAAACCTTTTTTGCCAGTTTACCATGATTCCTGTCTTGCGGCCCTACGAGCGTATAACAGGCCGATGGAATAACGTGCGAGAACATGGTACACCTGAGTTCTTCGGCAAAGAACATCGACAAACAATTGGCACAAGCTGTTGTACTTGCGAAAAAAACTTTTTCGTTGACACTGATGTATTAGTATACTATGTTGCTCCAGAGCGGCATAATGGCGTGTTAGTCAACCACGTCGCCTTGGCATCTAAGAAAACAAGCCTGCTCATGCAATTAGAGGATATGGATCAGCGATAAGAACACACGTGCTCACGAAGTGGATTTTACAAGTGACGTGCATCTGCAGGTGTTGGAAATGCGCATGTGTGCATGTTTGTGGTGTACATAGGTAATACTGTGACGCGTGTTCTTCCAATAACCGCGCCGTCTGTTTATTTTACTGATGAAGGAGCGCTGTTTGAACATGACGGGGCGCTATACAGTTCGCCGTTTGACATTCTTGTGCACCTTTCCATGGTTTTGAAAGACGTCTGTAGAGTAGTAAAAACCACCAAAAAGCATAATAAACGGTGATAATAACCACCCGATGATAAATTTAACAATACACCGATATCAACGTCTAAAGTCCTGATAAGTCCTGATACGCGCGACAGCGTACAGCTCATTCGGTCGAAGAGCCTTACTGCATGTCGGAAATCAGGGTCTGCGTAAAAAAACTCTATCATGGTAATTTGTGGTTCTAGTAATTTGATTGATTGGCATGTGAAAGGCGATGACGAGTTAATGAAATCATTGTAATTAATTTAGTAAAGAAAGTATTGAAAAAATTGGAAAAAACTAGGGGATTTAAAGATGTCAAACAGATCAGAATGAAAAGCCAATGATGTTAAGAAATTTTAGACCGTAATAGATCAAATAAATAATTAGAACAATTGAAAAATTTGAAATTGCGTACAAAGTCGTCAAACTGCTCATAATTGAAAACCTAATGCACTATGCTATGTCTTCATACCTTTATCGTGGAGTCGGTGTCGTCTTCAATTGTTTTTGGTAGAAAATATCACGATTTTATATTATTTTCAATTATTTTAACTCTGTATTTGATTAGACTAGTGCGCGTACAGCTAAAGTCTCGACACAAGCCTCTACTAGGGTGTTCTAAGCAGCGTTACTAGATAGGGTAGTAACGTTGGTTCTAGACACCCTACCTCTACCACACCTACTGTAACCACATCTATGATTTGGTTGCTCATTTAAAGGAGCTAGTATAGACACCTAAACTTTGGGTGCGTGTTTTCTTGTTTGTAATGACGCGTAAGGCATTACTTCACATGGATTACCACCTGGTATTTTCCTACTATGGCTAAATAATTTATAATCAATTTTTTTTCTCATGCTGTTTCGGTTTCAACAGCCGAATCCGAATGAGGATTATGGCGTCAACTTACAGGTCACGTGAGACACGAAAAGACTGCAATATAATCGCTGCTTCCTTCTTCGGCGTCATTCTGGCTCTTGAGAAAGGCTGGTTTCAGCACTGCAGTAAATAAAACGATGAAGCAGAGATTATATTGACGCTTTTTCATACCTCATGTGACATAAAAGTACTCTTTGAAGTCACAGCCATCGTTCGGCTGTTCAAACCGAAACCGAAACAGCACGGGAGAAAAAATTTGATTATAAATTATTTAACGGTCGCAGGTAAATATCACACGGTGATTCATGCGTAGAAGCTTCTTCTCCTTCATTACAGAGAAGAAAACATGACACTAAGATCAGGTATCTATATTCATTTAATCTATATTGTATGATTAGTAGAATTATTAGTAGCAATATAACTGCTAACAAACAACTTACCACCCCTCCCATTACGTCTGTTGCAATATCGGCGTTGACAGCTGTTTGCAGTGACAAGTCAACCAAGACGTCATTATCGTTACTGCATGCAACTTCGTGGCTACAAGCAGGGTTACCAGCAGTTTGAGCAGTTTTATCGCGCCGCTCTTTAATCTTCATCCTTCTGACTAGTCGCTGGTGAAAGGGAGCCGCAGCCGTACGTTATGGCAGTCGGCCACAGGAGAAAGCGGCGCAAGGAATATTTGCACTGCCGTAATGACTGCGAACAGTTCAATGTACCGAAGACTACTTTTTACAGGCGTGAGAAAAAGGCAACGCAAGCTACGCCACAGGGTCAGCTCAGTCCGTCGTGGGCCGCTACATTGCCCGGACCTAGCAACGCTTCGGATACTGGCGGCTCTCTCGCGTATGCTGAGACGGGCGATACTCTCACTGACTGCACTGACTCAGCCACAGGCGCAGCCAACGATCCGTTTGGCGATGACGACGTCGAAGCGCTCCCCCCCTCCCCCCCTTTTCGGACTATCAGACCAACAACGCCAACAACAACAATAATGCAGCAGGCAGCGCCGCGGATGATGGTGATGGTCCAGTTTTAGACAACTTCGATGAAGAAGATCTGCAGGAAGCAGCGTTCGCCGCATTTAACTCCGAGAAGCTGCCCAATCTCGGCACATCAAAGCCAGGGGCAGTTGCAATGGTCATGCCCTTTGCTGTTGCTCATGGCCTCACCTGGATGGCACTGGGCGACCTCTGCGTGTTGATAAACAGTGTTGCGGGAACAGATGTGTTTCCCCGCAACAAATACGCTTTCAGAAAGCTTTGGTCAACACAGAAATCCAACCTAGTTCACACATGGCACCTTTGCGAAGTATTCAAACCCGTTTTAACGAAAACCGATAGTGAAATGCTGTGTTCTAACTGTGGCAACAAAGAACAGATTTACAAAGCGCAGGCGCGGGGTTCATACTTCTCGACATTAAACCCAAGAAAGCATAGGTCTGCTAATTGAAAGGACGAAGCAAAGTCTTCAAGAGGGACTGTGTACAAGAAGAAATCAGCATGACTTTATGAGTGATATCACAAATGGGCACTGCAGGCTTTGAAGAGCAGTGTGATGTTGAAGACTTGTCACATGATGACTTGATACTAATTATTAATACAGATGGCAGCCCTGTGTTCGTCTTCGAAAACATCAGTGTGGCCTGTACAATTTGTGCTCAATGAATAACCACCAGCGGTGCGTTTTCAGAACCCTGTATTAGCAGGGCTATGGGTTGGAAGCACCCACACTGATATGCACAAGTTCTTGAAAAAATTTGTCAGTGAGTTTAATTCGATGAGCCCGACCACTTGGAGAAATGGAACCTCGGTGCATAACTCCAGAGTCTTTGTACTCTGCTGCACAGTGGATGCACCAGCGCGTGCTGCAGTTTTGAACATGGTTGAATTCAACGGTATTCATGGCTGCCCCTGGTGCCTTACCACGGCAACGCATCATGAAGGCAAGTGCCAACTGTTTCACCGCAATAATATGACAGAAATACCAGTAGATATCTATTTGATTTAACCTTTATTGGAACAGTAATTATCTGACTGTAATGTATGCGTCACATTCAGAGACCAAGCATATTCAGTAGCATGAGTCTTATGCAATTGCATTATTTATCTGTATGAAGGATGAAAGCAGTGTATCCACCTCCGCCAAGACAATTTGCATGCAAAGGCACATTTACTGCGCACAAAACCTAGGAGTCTTGTAGAAAAGTCATGAATGTACAGGCTGTTTCACACTTAGATGGAAGCTGGGAGCGCGTGGCCACCGCGCTTAGCGAAGCGCTGCCGCCGACAGCGGGGGAGAATCGGCTGCAAAGATGCATGAGCAAAACAAGCAGGGCCGGTTGCTCTTTCCGTGCATGCGCATTGAGGCACCAATTCTCGCTGCCTCTCGCCCGCAGCGTTACTCGAAGCGCAGCGGCTGGCCATGTGCTCCCAGTTTTCTTTGAGTGTGAAAAAGCCAGTACACTGAAGTACCTAAAATAGACCGCCTAGATATCTAGAAAGCACAGCCATCAACTTATGCCCATTACTTTCTTTTTAATTCCAGGAGAGCCTCATTGATTATTTTAACATTTGTATGGAAGTTCACTTCTAATGACATGAACCTGAAGGCGCATTGCAGTCTTTTACCAAAATGAACTGTCATATTTGGAGTGACACATAACAACATATGTCACGTGTATACTTTCCTTGCATAGAATTTAGTTCGTTATTACCTTTTCACTGGTGGAAGTTTGGGTATTTGGAAAACAAAATGAGCCAGTTTTCATTCCCATTCTTCTGATGGCCAGCAGGACAGCATTGTTAGCAGGTGTTTCGCATGCTGACCTTTTATTACTGTGTATTTCGCAGTCTGTGTAAGAAGCTTTGCAGCCATTGTTTTCTTCTTTTTTCTTTGTTAAACCCTCAGGAAGCATGCGGTACACCAGTCTGGCAGGTGACCCAAGAACGCATAATCTAGTGCTGAGGGATAGGTCTCTCGCATATGGTTCTCACAACATTTTGAACGGTTTTAAAGCATCATCTGCACTGATGAACCTACAAGGTAAGTTGTGCTAAGCTGTTCCAGTAATGTACCATTTAGTCACACATATTCTTCACTCTGCCTGTCATAAACTTCTGATAGCTTTCCTTTCTGATAATCAATTTGTTAATTCTTTTTCTGCATTTTAAAGGGCTGTAAGCTCGTTCCTATAATTAGACACACAGCAGCCTATTAGGACAATAAATAGCTACTCATTGTTAAGCTACTTTCTTGAAGTTGTTTTCATTTGCAGAATCCATTAAAGTAGTTTAGGACTGAAGCAAGAGCTAGCTTTCAATCTTTTTTTACTAACAATAAAAAAACGCACAACAGTGGCTGCTTTCAGGATCTTCAGAGATCAACCCTGTGATGTTCGCTGTGAATTTATGCTGCAGAGTGACGTTGATTACGTGGTTGCATTTTCATGCAGCGCTATATGGCCAAGCCTTGTTTGCATACTAAAACCACAGCGACTTTTTCACATATCTCTCTGTGTCATCCAGTCTTGCTTCTGTGTAAGTCGAACTCTTTATGTTTACATTATGCCAAGGACTAAAAAAATTACAAGGATGATCACGATAGTCCCTAATGCGAAATTTGTGCACAGTTATGTAGGCGTTTTGAATTCGCGATATATTGAAGTAAAGAATTTGATAGATATGTGTACGTATGCAGTTACAAAGCTCTCTTTATTTTCTACACACCTTCTTTATTCAAACATCACTCCTCTCCTAGTTCCTAGTTCCTAGTTTTAATTTTCACGAAGGTGGCTTCGTGTTCGGAGAAATGAATGGAGATGTGTTCAACCTGCTGCACCAAAGCCTGGTTCTCGAAGACGAGGTTGTGATAGTAGTGGGAGGAGATGTGAGGGAGAGCAACAGGATATTCTCGCGCATATGAGTGGATGTTTTATACTAGGAAGACAACGCTGTGAATGGCATGGTCGACGCGGACAATTTATTGCATGCAGCACATTTCCAGCACCGCCCGCCAAAGCAGCGGAGCAGAGGCAGCGAGTGGGTTCGAATGGACACGAGCCGCTGCATACAGACCTCCCTTACCCAAGCTACTCTACCAATGCTCATGTAGTGGTGATGCACAACCGAGCGCATGGCATGCACTACTCTGGCACTATCTATGAGTGAACGGTGGTATCTTGTTCACTCGGTTATGCTGACGGCGACATGGCTCAACCTACAAACGGGCGCTTAAGTGCTGCCCTCTAAGACAGTGGAATTGAACGTTTCTGTGTTTGAAGCCAGAATGAGCATATACATGTCTACGATTGACATCACCTATGGATCCTTTTAGTTGTCAGGTATATGGACATCGTTTTTTAATTATAGGTTATAGAGCATTGCTTTCACTCTGCCAATAATGTGAATTTTATCGTTTGTACAAGCAAGCAATGTGAACGTGACATCACCTTATGTTTACTTCTGTTGTAATTTACATTTCAGGTTTCAACCTGGTGTCAGGTGTGAGTGTGGAATACATGCACTGTGTGCTGCAAGGCGTCTGCAGGCAAATAACTGAGGCGTTGTTCAACACAGCAAACTGCTCTGAAAAATTTTATGTTTGTAAGTGCTTAAATTTCGACAGTATACATTTTGTCACTCTCCTTGGCTTATCTTCTTTCTACACCATCTTCAAGGACTGTGCAGATATTAAAAATGAGCATGGGTTTTCAAGCTGAAAATGAGAAATTTCAAAGAAATGCAGTGACAAAAGTGATTCAGAAATACAGGGACAGTACATAAACTCAACAGCTGCTTCTCTTAAATATTGACGGGTCTGTTGCAACATTGATTGTCGCCAGCAGATGCCTTCTTTCATTACTAATCTTCGGTTCATTTTATTCAATCATACTTTTCTTTTCACAAAGGAGACCAGGAATAAAAAAGCCCAAAGAACAGCTTGACAAGAGCCCCAGCGCCTAGTAAACATGGCGGTATAGCAGAGTTGCAGGCAGCGGAAGTGTGTCCTAAAAGATCAATGCATGGAAATGAATTATACAAAGCGAGAAACAAATATGGGAGCACATCGTCTAAAACGGTGTGGAAGAATTTTTTTAGCTGTGCACAACACAACTGACATATAACAAGAGACAAAAGAGGCACGGAAAATGTTTTCTCGAGTGGGCCTTAAGCATTGCGTTTGAAATCCCATTGTCGTGTGGCAAATCAGTTGTGAGCATTAGGAACGGGAACCTGGGAGTGTGTGGGAGTCAACCCTGAAAGCGTGCTAGTAGTGATATGTGGTGATCACTCAGGTACGAAAGAATAGAGAGATGCGGTCGAGGCGGCAGAGGCTATTTCGTTACATTTCAAAACGAGCTAACTCTGCGCTGCTTCAAGTAGAATTCCAGGTTATGCGTCATAGACTCCCGTGTTTCCTATCATGAAGTTTTTACTGTAAATTCGACAGACATGCCATTAGTTAATGAACGACTCAAGGAACTTGCAAATAATTTTAACAATGGTTAAATCTAAATTTTGGACCTTGAATCTAAATTGTGCAAACTACCTGGTAAAATGGTAGTTTCACTCTGCAGGACAAGTGGCTGCAGCTAATGAAAGAGGGAGCTTTTTAGAGACCAGTAGAAAAAGCTTTTGCCCTTCTGCCGGCACAGGCTGCTGGTGCTACTCACAATCTTGATGAAATCATTGTTCACTAAGAAAGATGGCCTAGAACAGTGCACTGCGGTTCTGACTTAATGAGACAGCAAACAAATGAAACCACCCCTCATGAGATCTGCAATATTGATCTTTATGTGACATCAAAAATTGCTCAAAGGAATAGCCGGTCTCACAAATTGGTGATCCAGAATATTGTATAAATTGAAGTTATTTAAAAATTAACTCAGTAAATAAAAGGGTAGTGTACATGATATGATTCAAGCAGCAATGATGACTTACTTATATAGGCCTATGGGGGGGGGGGGGAGGGGCAGAGCAAGAAGCAAGCAAAGACTCGGTAAAGTAGTCCGCAGAAATATGGACGAGTGCAAATGATCTTATGTTTAGTTGTTTCTCACGAGTGGTAATATTTCTGTTTGCCAGCAATTTAAGCAGAGTAAACAAAGAAAAAGGTAAATAAGCGCATACCCACAGTGTATGCAGCTGGGTGCATTGTCTGCTAAGCAGTTTTTTGTCCCGGATTACACGCTCCTATACTAGCCTCTTGCATGTTCATGTGAATAGTTTTGAGTTATTTTAAGTACTGAAGAATTTACATGAAAGGGATTGATCAAGATTGAAAATATAAACTAAGCCAAGCGCACTTAAACATTAGATAACCCAAAGCTTGGACGCTTCGGTTCTTCCTCACTTTATTGTTCAGAAAAAACGTTGTAGAGTGGCTGTGGTTATCCGAGACTTAACAACAACCCCTCCAGCCTCTCAGTGCCTCTGCTGCTAGGAAATAAGATTACATTGTGACATAGATTGAGTTGATAACAGCCCTTTGTACTGAAGAACAAAGCTCTTATGACAGGAGGTAAGGAACAGACGATCAATGTATTGGTTTATTTCATGTTTAACTGGGCTGGGCCTATTTTAAAACTTTAGCGCATTGGTTGGCAGCTGTAATGTAAATCTTCGGCTAATAATGTACTGGTAAAAACATCCTCATGCACATGCTCCCAGTTTGAGCACTGATAGAGGGTAATATTTGCAAGAAAGATTAGCCCAGCAGGTGACATTCCCAGCTGTATGCTCTTTGGAACCATTTGCTCAGTCTAGACCTTTACACAATTTCACCTGATCTTAAGGTGCTGGTGAACAGAGTAGACTTGTGTGTGATAGCTAGAGATATGGACAACCTGTACGTTTTTGAATATTTCTAGGTAATACCATTTACCTAAAACAGTACTGAAGCTTTAAAATTCCTGGCTAAATGCGTCACACCAGCCCATTCCTTTGAACCCAGATTCGCTGGTGAAAAAATATAACACGTACCTGCATCAGGTAAACAGTATAGGCTGTGGCCTCAGTATTAGTAGGGGTGAAATGCAGAAATGGCCCGAGGGCTGCACAGTGCCAATGCACATTAAATAACCTCAAGTGGTAAAAATTAGAATAGTTGTTTGTTGGGCTAGTTGGTAATTCATTGAAGCACTGTGTCACTTTCCTGTCCTTGTCTGTGTGTACTACTAGTACCTGCTTCAATGGTCAAAATTAATTCGGAGTCTGCCAGTATGACCGCTTTCATGTTGTGTAACTTTGAACATGAAACTGCCCATACCGCTTCATACCAGATCGTATCAAACTGTTTATGACATTATGGTACCATTCATCCAATTTATAAGAAACTATGCATGTCATATGGAAACTGATTTATGACAAAAACTTCTGCTCTCTCTGTTTATTAGCATGAATTGATTTTATCAACACATAAATGCCTACTGTGACCTACAGTGTTTCCATCCCCATTTATTGTGGCAGTTCTCATTTATTTAGAATTGTTTCCTTTGAATATTGAATAGATATAAATGTGGCAATTCATAATAAGTGTGCCATTATTTTGTGTCAACTTCACTGGTAGTGCGGTATCTTGGGGCCACTGTTCTGTATTTGACAGGCCTCTGAAAGTTGTTCAAGCATTGCATGCAGCTCTTCTAATCGTTTTCACTCACTGCTCCAGCGGCCACAGTTTTCTGTGGTTGGTAGAAACTAAGTGCACTTAATCGCCTATACATTAGGTCGTATTCTGCTGAAGCCGATCAGGATTGACCCTAAATGTTAATTATTAAGGAGCCATGTACTAATGCTCTGTCATGTTTGCATTTCAGTTGAAGAAGCTCTGCATCACTGTATGATAACCAGTGACACCGCTCATTACCTCATTGCTTGGCCATCTTGAAACCTCATTTAGTGAGGAATGAAATATTTGAATGTGGAAAGTGATCCACTGTAGTACAATGGCATCTTAGAGGTATTTATTTCTTGTGTAAAGTTGTAGTAATTGTACAGTGGGGTGATTCAAACCATATTAGAACAATTAGGTGTAGTGCGGAAGATCATGTCTATCTAATTAAAACGATTGAGATCAGAATTTAAAATGCCTATTGGATTCCATTCATCATCATCAGCCTTAATACACCCACTGCAGGACAAAGGCCTCTCCCATGTCTCTCCAATTAACCCTGTCCTTGGCCATCTGCATCCACACTTTGCCTGCAAACTTCTTAATCTCATCCGCCCACCTAACCTTCTGCCGCCCCCTGCTACGCTTACTTTCTCTTGGAATTCACTCCGTTACCCTTAAGGACTAGCGGTTATCTTGCCTTCGCAGTACATGCCCTGCCCAAGCCCATTTCTTCCTCTTAATTTCAAATAGGATGTCACTGACCCGCGTTTGTTCCCTCACCCACTCTACCGTCGTCGGGTCTCTTAAAGTCACACTTATCATTTTTATTTCCATAGCTCATTGCGTTGTCCTTAACTCATGCTGAAACCTTTTCGTTAGCCTCCTCGTTTCTGCCCCGTAGTTGAGTACCGGTAAGATACAGCTGCTGTACACGTTTCTCTTGAGGGATTCCGGTAAACTGCCATTCAAGATCTGAAACTCCCATATGCGTTCCAACCCATTCTTAACCTTCTAGTTATTTTCATTTCATGATCCGTATTTTGTTACGATTAGGTTAATCTCAGTTGTGAATGCAGCTGTTTTTTAAGCTATCTCGTGAAAACTCGGTGCATTTTTATGTATGCAGGCAGCTCATCATGCATGAGGGAGCTTAACAAGCGGTTACTGAGCATCCAGCCACCCCGTTGCATTACTCGCCTACCTCGCCAGATTGAGGACCGACTGCAATGGAAAGCGTCGGAATGGAAGCACTGGATTCTGTTCTATGCCCTTCCTTGTCTTGAGGGCCTCATTTCGCACGAGTGCTGAAAACATCTTGCTAAGCTGTCGGAGGGTGTGCATATTCTCCTCAGAGAGGTACTCTCTGCTCAGCAGATAGCCTATGCAGGTAATATACTGGGTCGCTCTGCCTTTCAGGGTCTGTGTCCCTATTATTTTTGCGCTATGTTTTCTACCATTGAAGTGAACCAACAAGCCCAAATGTCTAACCCTTCCATACTGGGTCTGTTGTCAACATCTTAATTATCATAAACGTGAATTATTAGTTTGTAATTGTCTTTACTTATACCTTGCTGTTCACATCCTGTTGCAGCCATTTCTGTGCTATAGACCAACAGGTGCATCAAAACAAGCAGTTTGTGTCACTTTATTTAGATACTGACAGAAGTCTTCGAAACAAAAAAGGCAAGGCAATCTGGTCGACACAGTGCATCAAAGTTTTATGCTCTGTTACACACAGTAGCACAAAACACAACGTTTTCATGGCTTCCTTTCTTCAAAAACCTCCGGTAAGTAACTCCTGTGGCCAACACAAATGTGAGCAGTACGACTGGTTTCATTAACATGTTCCACAAGCTCTGCCTGTAGTTCTGTTTGCTCGTGAAGGACCCAGATTGGTACCACATATCTTTGTTTGGCCTCCGAATAAACAGTAATCAGCTGTGTTGTGACATGTGCGCACCAGAGTGTGCACACTATCCTATTTGTTAGGTACAACCCGGCACTGTATAAATGCAGTGTAAAAATAATGTTATGCTCATAGCTACTTCCAAAAACTATATTCTTAGCAAGGGTCTTTTAGACACTACAGCATTAATAAGTGTTGCATTCAAACTTGTTGGTGTTTCAAAGTGGTTGGTGGCTTAGTCTCGTACAGTGCACGTTTCTTGAAAATATGAAAGCCGTGAAAAAGGCTGGTTCTGTAGCTGTGAAAAAAGGCCAGAAAAACTTGACTGAAACTGCCTTCAACCGCTCAAATAGGTCGCCAATTTTAGGTGGTCATTTCTGTAAAACAAGCTTTACTTGTATGCAGAAATATACATTACACTGGTTCTTCTAAGAGTGCATTGAAGATGGTAATACTTTGGAAAAAGATAAGGCATAAGCCTGCGGTAAGCAGACTCAAACCTCAACCGCCTTTCTTGGTACTAGGAATCAGCTACTGCTGTAGACTTGCTTGTGTTTTTGTGTGTTGCAGTGAAAGTCATTTCTATATTGCATTTAATTTTTTTTTATTTCAAAGTTCCTCTTGTCTACATTTGTGGCACGTTGCCAGCCATTGTGTGGTATAACGGCTGCAACATTTAATGCACATCAGCTCCTGCATTTGGCCAAGAGCGTTCGAAACATGGGACCTTTATGGGCCCATTATGCTTTTGTATTTGAAGGTGGCAACCAGAAAATGGTAACATCCGTGACAGCTGCACGTGGCCTTCCTCATCAAATCGTAGAGTGTGGTCATGGCGCAGCAGCTGGAAAACTTCGTTGTCATTTTAGGCATCATAGAAAAAAATGTAATCTGTAATCAGTTTCTTGGTCATCCCCAAGTTACAAATGCAGCACAAGAGGATGGGGCAACACTTCTCGACATAATTAGCATGCAACCTTGACTGAGTCTGAAAAAGCAGCTCTGAATCAGGTTGGCTGTGACCCCTCACAAGCACAGTGCTATGAAAGGATAATTGATGTGAAGCAAGTTTATCAAAGGACTTTGTACCAATAACCAACAAAAAGCGGCAGTACTTTTTTGAACACATCCGATGGCTACTTTCAGATTGAAAAGGTGGTTCATGCTCCATTTGGGCCAGGGCATGATTTCTTGTTGTTCCGAGAAGTAGTTGTTTTAGACTGCACGCACTACCCTGATCATATTAAACCATGTTTTCTATCTGGAAGGCCTGAACTGAAAGTGTTAAGACCATGGGAAATCAAAAGCAGCTGCATACACATAGAGTTGTGTAGATTGCAGAAAACATTTGTGTGCTGCCTGCCTAATATGATCGAGAGAGATTAGACCTATATTATATCGCTGTCATATAGGCATTTTTAATCATATTATAACTAAAGAGAGATTTAGCCTTGCTACAAAACCTTTTCAATCATGATCTAGCCGGATTCTGCTTGGCGAAGGTCCAGTTCCTGAAGCATCCCAAGGCTTCCATTTGTAATCATGGGCTGCTGCCCTCGTGGTCAGGGAACATCCTAAGTAAACTGAAAATAAAACTGGCAGGAATATATCATATAGCAGTACCTATATTTATATTTCTTGAATAACTAAGTGCTTCATTTAGTGCAACTTAATTTCCAAAATCACATTAACACTAAAAACTTGCCTCACTGGGTATTAGTGAAGTAATGCAACACAAGCGCACAGGCTAGAATTGCAGCATTTTTCATGTATTTGTGATGATACTGGGTACAGGTGATTCATTGGCTATTTGAGCTGAAGTGTACCTTTGTAGTGCTTCAACATAATGGAATAATTTTGTCTTGGTCTTATGCAATTTCGTGCGTCTCGTGATATTTATTAGTTTTCTCTGATTTTTACCGTTTTAAGTTTTTGATGCGAGTTTTGAATTCAATTTTGCACGTAATGATGTTGACAATGTTTTAAGACAAAGCGAGAGATGAAAGTGATTATGTCATACTGTATTGCCCTCACTGATTACCCATGCACTAGGTGATTTTGAGATGTTGGCTCATAATGGTTCTTGCCATGTGAAGCTCTGTGAGCTGACTTTGTCACCTATGCCTAATTGAGTACTCCTGTTTTCATTTAATGGAGCGAAACAAACATTCAATGCACAGCTTTCTGGGCATGCCACTTTCTCATTATAACTACAACCTCTACTGAATTATATTACAGTTTGCATGTTGTTATTCTTATGAAATCATAATATATTTCGAGTGTTAGAGGGCATCAGCAGTGTGACCACGATTTTATGTGTGGCCTATATGTTGTCACATTGTACATCTTGGTGACTGTGTTTTGTGCAGGCTTATATGCTTCTTTTTTCCATAAGGAATGTAGTTCTTGTGAAACTGTATATATATGCCATGCTGTTCTCTTAATATACTTTTGCCTTAACAAAACTGACATGTTCTGTATTACTATATAAGTGTGAATAGTTCATGCTAGCACTAGTGACCAGTTTTCATGGCAGTGCGTGTGAGCTTTGTGCTACAGCACAATAGTATAGTGGAAGTTCATTTTAGTGTTTAGGTATTGCTTCTGAAGCACATAAGCAGGTTAGGGCAAATAACAAGAACGAAGGGATCTTAACAGAGTCCTGATCTGTCCTCCTACCCTACAGATACATAGAATCTGTACAGATTAAAAAGTGATTGTACAAGCTGGTCCTGGAAGGCAGTCTTCCGACTGTGGACTGCTTCCATTTATTGAGTGAGCTTGGTAGCCGTGGCTAGAGAGCCAGTGCTGGCGCTCTGGCTAGCTGCTGGAATGTTTGGATCTGCGCATATGTTGGCTTTATCCTCTTCATTGGTGCCAATGACAGCGCTGCTACAGGTGCTCCCCGCCGTAGTGTTTTTGTGTGGTGAAAAATTGTTTACAATATGAGCTTTGCAAAGAAGGTAGCTAAGCTGGTCGAGAGAGACGTCGAAAGGTCCATGCAATGCCATACAGTGTGTGTGATAAACTCATGTGGCCTGGCTTAGCTGCTACGCAGCATTATTGGCTTGTGCACAGCAGGACACAGCAGCAGGGTGAGAAGGCACATCAATGTCTTAAAGCCACGCGTGGTGCGGGAATGAACTTGATAGAAATCAGAAGCAAAAACAAAGCAGATAACGCAAAGGAAGTGGCGGTGAGATGACTCGTTTGCCACGTCAGACTCTCAACTTCAAGGAGGGTAGCGCAACGGCACTGATGGGCTGAATATTTAAGCTGTGTGTTGAGGTCTGTGGCAGTTGAATTTCCTGCGGTGAAGGTGGTTGGAGAGCATGCCATGTCAAAGCTGTTGCTGGCATATGTATCTTGTTCCTCTATGCAGGAAAGCATGCGGAACGAGCTTGACGGCAAAATGTTGGGAAAACTAAACTCCACTCTAGCAGTGGGGCTGGTGCATCTGCCTCATGTGAAAGCTGATTGGCGTCCATAGGGATTCATCAAGTAAAAACGCTCAGCTAATTAAAACATGACTACAAAAGAAAAACTCTTCGTACTCTATTTCAGACAAGATCGTAAAAATTCTTTAATGAAGGAAGAACGAATTACAAAAATGAGTGAACTGAAAATTGCAAGAAGAAAAGCAAAATACAGTGTTCCATTACTGTGTGACATAGTATTCATCATATTTACTGCATATATTCTAGTAACACAGATGATGTTGGTACAAAGCATGTGCAAGGCGAGAACTGCACACACTGCTTACAGCTGAAACAACATATAAAAATATAATGCATTGCACATAAAACATTCCCCTCACACGAGGGAACCTCTCAGCAATATATACAAAGCTATAAATAACCATTATTAGCATCAGCACTACATTTTTATGGGAGTGGCATATTATAAATTATAAGAATAGTGCTATACGTGACGGTGATTTTTTGGCCGCTTGTACTTTTGGTGTGAGTTGGGGTAGCTTTATTTAAAGCTGCGACCACAATTTGCTGCGGTTTTGACATAAATATCAAAACAATTTCGTTGACGCTAAGTGGGGTTCGATGAATCAATATGAAGGCTAACCCGTTACGGAGCTCTTGAGCTGTTTGCTTTCGAAAGTACGTCTTGACCCTCTTTAATGTCGAGAAACTGCGTTCTTCAGCAGCGGTCTTCACTGGAGCAAAATGAAGGCTAACCCGTTACAGCGCTCTTGAGCTGTTTACTTTTGAAAGTGCATCTTAACCGTCTTCATTGTCGAGAAACTGCGTCCTGTAGCTGCGGTTGTCACTGGCAGCATTTCCAAAACCTTGAGGAGTGTGTGAACGTTCGGAAACAGGCTCTCGTCGCATGTCAGTAATGCATCAGTGGCATAGCGCGGCATTTTCTCTACTCCTGTAGCCTCCCATTTCGTTTTCCACACTTCCCACTCTCCCCTGACTCCTTTACTTTAAAGCGCCATGTTTCTGTCACTATCTACTTCATCATGCTGCTCTGACCTCTGCTTAAGAAATACTGCTGGCCTGATTAGCGATCACAATACCATAAAAGCAGCCCAGCGTTCACCAGCGAATATCTGTCAAGTCTCAGGATTAATGTGGCGGCACTTAAAAAGTTTGTGTGTGGGGGCCAGCGGACCCTCACCTGTGTGCCTGCTCACCAACATCTGTGCATAGCTTCGGCTAATAACACCATTTGTGGAGTTGTTAACTCGTGATGTGCCCCAGTGGTCTTCAAGGAGTCACAGACTGACCGGATTACTAGTGCCTTTAGTTTAGCTCACAACAGTGCAGCAGTGACCAGTATCATGTTCCTGCAACATTTAAATTCATTTGGGCACAACAAAATCGCTGCTACCCAGGGAACCTATAAACAATGAGGAATTGAGGGAATGTTTCAAGATATATATGCTTCGGATGATGTTTGCACTGGATAGCTAGGGTCAGAAAGAAGTTGAAGACTCTCGTTAAAATCATTAAGTATACCTGTGCGAATTTCGCCACATTTTTGGCGACTGGCTCATGGTGGCGACAGAAAGTCGATCACTTAACTTCCCCAAAGGTTCTGAAGAAGCCCAAGTCGGCAACAAAACGCTGGTCGCGTGCTCTGAATTCTGAAGGTCGTCTGTCAGCGTTTTTCCTTTCTTTCCAACCCTCATAAGGGAGGCAAACGCTCTCGTGATATGCGATGTGTGGGATATCGTACATTTCTTTAACTGATCGATATATGCCAGTTCATATCGTCCATTAAACGAAGTGGTCTTAAATGCATGCGCGTACAGTACATATAATTTTTTTTTTGCCAATGTATGCATGATGTGACTACATGCACATTTTGATTGCGCGCGCGCTACGACAGCCGCCCATACGCATGCATGCGCCATCGCGCCAAGTTTTGTTGACCGCTTCGTTATAGAACGCCAGTTAAGCGAAAAGGAACACAAAATTTAGAGCAAAATTAAGCCCAAGCGGCGACAAATGAGCGGCGCCGTTGCGCAAATCATTTTGCCCCTGTGTCACTTTTAGCATCGTCGATCGTTCGCCTGTCTCGGTTCTGCGTTCCCAAAAAAACTTAGCTTGATCGTCGCCCGGAATTCCAGCTGCGACGATCGAGCGGCCTCCTCTACGGAGCTTTTGTTTTCTCATGTTGCAATCACCGCACAATTTTTTTGCGATGCACGGTAACCGACGCTGTCGCGCTGCATCGCACCCAAGAGGAAATATTCATTTTTTTGGGCCTACACATGGCAAAAGACGCCGAATTTTAAAAATAGAATAGTCCGTTTGTCGGTAACGCCTAACATTTGGGGCGGACGACGGGCGTGCGCGCGTAATACAGGGGGAGCATATATATATATATATATATATATATATATATATATATATATATATATATATCGCGGTGTGCGCTCGAGCGCCGATGTCTCGATCGTTCGTCAGTGTTGCACTTAATTGAAATGAAATCTTTATTTGCCATCAAATACAGATGGGGGGATTGTAGAAAAAAAGCTGTCCTTGGACAGCTTGACGGGTCCACAATCCCTTATTTTGGCAGAGTGGCGGCAACACGTAACATATTCTTGATATGCAAACAATACATCCATATTTAATATGACACAGACTTAGTACTCGTAAATGAAAACAACAGAAAACAAAAAGAACAGAAAACAACAGCGGAACTCACTTCTACAAATCCAAACGAAAGCAACAGCAAGGCTAGATAACATTACGTAGAAACCAAATACATCTGCCGGAGGTCCTTGTAGGTTGCCGTGAAGAGGTCAAAACGGAAAGAATTATAATAATTCAAAAGCGTTGGTCTTGTGTACTTAAGGCACTGTTTCCCGTAACTTGAACGTGACATTGGTACTGACCAATACTCGAAGTGTCTTGTAAGGTAACTTGGAGTTCTGTCTTGTAATTGGGATAGGTTACGTATATTATTGATATTCCTGTGGATTTCTTGTTTATATATATGGCTTAAGCGATATCTATAGAGATTGTGAGCTGGAATTACACCAGAGTTGCTAAAAAAGTTGAGGTGGAAGCAGTATAAGAAGCATTATATGTGTCGGAGATACTTTTTCTGTAACAGGTGGATGTGTTCTATATTAGTGGATGTTGTGTTTCCCCATACTAATTGACAATAGTTCAATTGTGACTGAATGAGTGAATGATAAAGCAAACGTTTGATGCGTGTGGGAAGGATATAGCTTAAACGACCTATTACACCAGTTATTTGACTTATTTTGCTTAGAACATGCTTGGCGTGATTATCCCAGGACATATTTGGGGAAAAGGTGACACCCAGACATTTGAAATTCTCGACTAAAGCGATGCATCGTGAGTTTATTATTATATCTTGATGCTGAGGTATGTGCTTGTTTTTCGGCCTGAATATAATCGCTTTTGTTTTGCTTTCATTTACCTTCATTGCATTTACTCTCGACCATTCCTCTAAGGATTTCATTGCACTGTTACATTGTTCAACAAGAAGATTAATATCATTCCCAGCAGCAAACAAATACTAGTGTCATCTGCATAAATAATAAATTTTGCTTTAGGGTTAATAGTGACGATATCTATCAGATAGAGATTAAAAAGTAAAGGTCCTAAAATACTTCCCTGCGGCACTCCACAACTAACAGCTTTAGCTTTCGATGTAAAGGCACCTATTTTCACAACTTGAGTTCTATTGGATAGGTAGGATTTCATAAGAGCTAGTGCCTGTCCTCGTATTCCATACTTACTTAATTTTTCCAGCAAAATGTTATGGTTAACTAAATCGAAGGCTTTAGAAAAGTCCACAAAAATTCCAACAACTATTGGTTTGTTTTCAAACACCGTTAATATATATTCTTTCTGCTCTAGCAACGCTAATTCAACTGATTTGTTTTTACGGAAACCGAACTGGTGTGGTGTTAACAGATTATGATTTTCAATGAAATTTGCCATCCTCGAATACAAGACTTTTTCAAACAGCTTTGAAAAGATCGATAAAATAGATACCGGCCTGTAATTTCCCAGCTCATTACAATCTCCTTTTTTGTACAGAACAATAACTTTTGCGCACTGCATTCTCGCTGGGAAAGTTGCTAATTCTAAACACATATTAAAAATGGGGGTGAGGATGGGAGCAATAATATCAATTACATGTTTGATTGGGCGTACTTGAAGACCATCGATGTCAAAACTGCTAGAGTTCTTTAAGGCTTGTATAACGGACATGATTTCATCCACTGTTACGGGTTGAAGGTACACTGTGTTGTTAATATAAGTGGAAACGTATTTGCTAGCATGAGAGGATATAGAGGGAGCAGAAGCGATACTAGTGAAAAAATTGTTAAAAGCATCAGCTAGTTCTGCACCGGATAATTCTTTTCCGTCAACTTGTTATTTCAATGAAGGCTTATGCGAGTGACCACGATTAAGGATGGTGTTCAACCTCGACCATAACAGACTGTTTTGACGGCGCTCAATATCCAACAAAGATGAGTAATATGCTAATCGTGCATTTCGCAACTTTTTTGTTAGCTTATTACGATGCTTTTTAAATTGGACAAGATCATCTGCTGATCGCGTATGAAGGAAATGTTGATATAGCTTGTCCCTCGTTTTCATTTCACTCCGTAATTCAGGTGTAAGCCATGGTTTGCGTGTTCCTTTACTTTTTTTGCGTGTTCTTGACGGGAAACTCTTGTGGTATAGTTGGGTCAGTATATCCATAAACTTATCGTAGGCTTCACTGGCATTTGTGAGATTACCGATCGTGTCCCTTTCCACTGAAAACAGGGCGTCACGAAAGGGATTCAGTGTTGTGTCTGTTATTAGTTGGTACATTATTGGTGGAGTTTTTTTTTCTTATTGACCTGCTTGATTTTACACACAAGAATACTGGCAAATGATTGCTGATAGAACATACCAAAACTCCAGATTTAACATTCGGTCCCAAGGAATTGGTAATAAATAAATCCAGAGTGGACTGGCCTTCAGGTGTAATCCTGGTTGGTGTGTCAATTAAGTTAGCAAAACCATTCGATAATATGATCATATTGAAAGCATTTGATGATGGACTGTTCACACTCATGTGGACGTTAAAATCTCCACCAGCTATTAGAGGTGTAGAGTTATGATTTTGAACCACATAAGCCAGGAACTGATCATAGAACTGCAGAAACGCAGGCAAATCACCATTCGGTGGTCGATAGCACACAGAAAATACATGTCTAGCAGTGCACGGGGTCAGCATTTCATAATCTGGTGAAAGCACTCTGTTAGAATCAATGATCTGACATTCTACATCATTTGTGATCAGCAATGACACTCCGCCCCCTCGAGAGTCCGACCGGTTTAGATAGTGGTTATTATAATCAGGCAACCTAAAAATATCACATTCATTAGTGCTTCATGTCTCTGTTAACATAGTAACCGGAATATGAAAAGAGAAACCAGTAAATAACTCCTCTAGGGATGACACCTTATTTCTGACAGAACGCGTGTTCATGTGGATACATTTTAATTGAGATGCGAGAAATGTTGCGACAATTTCATCTACATCATCAGGCAAGTAAAAATCCACTTCGTTATGCCACTTTCTTTTGATGCAAAAAAAAACGCACCCTTTAAAGGTCGTCCAGCTCTCCCTAATCCCTGACGTGAATTGCTCTAGCTCCGTCGGTCTTTCGAACAAGGACCTTACCGTTCACGCACCAAACAAACTTATAGCCTTTTTCTTTTGCCGCTTCCTTTACCGACCGTAGAAGGTCCCTGTTATGCCGAGTCAAGTTTTGTTGAAAGAAAATTGCAGGGGTTTGATTCCTCAGGGCGTTTTTTTTTCTTAAGCCATGTATCCCTGGTTCCCTGCTTAGTGAAACGGACAAGAATTCCCGGAACGTTGTCTTGCCTAGCGGGCAGCCGATGCACGGCTGCAACGTCAGCCTCTTCAAGCTGAGGTATCTGGAGCTTATCAGCTACCTCATTTAGACAGCATATGAGTTTTTCACCCTCCACAACAGGGATTCCATGGACCTCAAGGTTCAGTCGCCTACTTCGGAACTCAAGGTCATTCACCTGACGTTGAAGTTCGGATTCAACGGCTATATGCACTGTCTCTCTTTCCTCCAGTTCTGCCACTCTTTTTCTTAACCCTTTGATTTCAGTATCTTGATTACAAATCTTTTCTTGAAATTCATCGAATTTCTGCGACTGAAACTGAACTGCCTCTTCCATGCTGTTTACTTTTTCAACTAGAGCTGGCAGGCGCTCAAGTTTTTCGTTGATTGACGCAAGAACTAAGCTTACATCAGTGTCATCCTCACTGCGGCTAGACCGCGAGCCTGCGCTCTTACACGTCACGCATTTCCAGGCCTTCTTAGCTACCTTAGATTTGTAGGTTTTTCCTTGCAAACCAGCACATTTCCCGAAGTGGTACATATATGAACACACTACATTTCGCAGCCCCTTCATTCTGCACAGGCAGCTGACATGATAAACAAATGTCAGACATAGCACGGAAGAATCAAGAAGAAACAAATCAAAATGAAAACCAAAAGCGAGAAAGTTCCACAAGGCAACCGTTATGCAACTGTTATGCAATCCTATTGCATAATTTTATGGCATTGGCAGTAGTGGCAGCAGCGACAGCGTAAAAGAAGCATTGAAATGCAAAAGAAAGCTCAGGATTACTAACCTGCAACAGCAGAGTACAAATGTTAGGCGTGCTTCCAGATGCTGCCGCCGCTGCCAAATGACCGCCGACCGGGAAACGCCCCACAATTTACAGGCTGCGATGCGTTGAACGGCGCATGCACAGACGGTATCCTCGCAGTCGTGAATCCAGAAGCAGAGTGCAGCCTATCGCCCGGATTTCGTCGCAGGAACACTGACGATAAGGATGGCCGCCGGAAAATTATGCTTCTGACGATGCCCCAGTAGGGTCGAATGCAGCACGGCTTGAATACGGCAACTGCAACAGCTGAGTACAAATGTTAGGCGTGCTTCCAGACGCTGCCGCCGCTGCCAAAAATCTGTGCTAGGCCTATGCAGAATCACTCGCGGTGCTCCTCTTCTGCATATATAGTTTGCTATCGAAGTGGCAGGTTACGGGAACGTTTACAAAGCCGAGTGCAGGCGCCGAACGAAGCGCGATGGCCTGCATTCGTAGGTTTGCTCACATCAGCAACGGAGCGATCGAACGATGGCAGTCCTCGCCGTGGTAGCATAACAATAACAAATAAAGCTGACTTCAAACACCTATTCTCTACGCTGTTTATAACTGAAGGAAATCTTCCAGCTCAGATATAACCTGGATTGATGCATTCGTATGAAACAGAAGATGATTTCAAATGTGCGCCTACCCGTGTTTTTAGCAACACATATATACATACGCAGGCGACATACCTAGCGCTTTAACGACACAAGAATTCGAGCAATCCATTTTGCTGTATACGCTCTGTGTCAGTGTGGAGCGCGATATTTAACGCGAACAGTTCAGCACCCGGTACAAGCGCTTCGGAGCACACGCAGAGAAATGGAAGGCACTGGTCACTGTCTCATGCAGTCGCCAGTAAGCCAGCGCCAGCCCCCTCGGTAGACATTTCCCAGTGCTCCTAGTGCCGTGCCAGTGAACTCCTCAGTGTGACCCTGCGGCGTCGGCTACGCCGCACAGGGGCCAGCATACTTTCCTAGCGCGCAGCACTGATTTCGTACTGGGACGAGTGAAATCCGAGCGTTGTCAATGTCAGCACAGTGAGACGATAGGCCTAGTGGGCTCCCAGCTCTACTGGCAGCTGCACCAGCGTTGCCGAGAGCACTACCAGCGTCACAAGTGGGAAAACACGCTAGAAATACACTACTAATCACTCGGAAAAGCTGGTTTTTGCAATAGGGATGCCTGATATAGCGCTGCAAAGCCTACGCAGGATGCCAACGGCCCAAACTCCTTTTGCAGAAACGTGCTCAATGTGTGGCCGCCAGGATAGAGGAAGTGTCGTATATTACTCGGATATACTTCACCGTCTGAACTTGAGGAATTATGCTAATTCTATAGACCAGGCAGATATTTATAGGATGAAAAACCCTGAATACTAACAATGCGCATTCCTCACATTAAGGGACAGATTAATTCCTCCTTACCAGCTGTTAAGAACACTGAGGTAACTCCGCAAGGTTTGATAAAGAGTGTGAATATCACTCGTAGAGGCGAAAAATGCCATATAGCATCGGCGTACACATAAGGTTCCGCATTATGAATGCATGGAATTGAACTTTGAAAGATGTTAAAAGCAACAGGCGGGAAAACTGATCCCTGCGGTACCCCTCTTGCCTGTCGAAATCTTCTATATAGAAACATAGTGACTTTATTTCCTGCAACTGTCTTTTCTCCATCTTTTTCTCCCCTTACCTCTTTCCCCCCGTGCAGAGTAGCAAACGGGCTATTCGTCTGGTTAACCTCCCTGCCTTTCCTCCTCCTCCTCCTCTATATAGAAACGGATTGGCAACAATAAAAATCACTTTTCTTTCAAAAAAGCAGAGGCCCAGGCTACAAAATAGTTTGGGAGATTATGATCCTGTAATCGGTGTAACAGCGTCGATTCCTCAAAGCTGTCTTAGGCTTTAGAGGCAGCCACAGCGCGGCAAACTGTTTAGTGTTGCAAGCTACCTTAATACGACTCTCGACGTCAGTGTATGCACACGTATTTGAAAAGCCCGGCCTGAAACCTATTTGACACGGGCTCAAGAGATCATTCGCAGAAATGAAACACATGACACGGCTGAGCAGGACCCTTTCCACCAATTTCACTAAGTTCGAGGTTAATGAAAAAAAGGCGTATGCTCTCCAAAGTAAAACCATCTCCTTAGTTTCTATGCAACGGAAGTATTACCGCAAGGCGCCAATCATGTGGTATCCGAGGATATTTAATGAAATGGTTAACTAGAGCCAACAGGTTTTCAGGAGATTCACTGAAGAAAATTTTAATAGTTGAGGAAGTGACCTTATCGGAGCCAGAAGCCGCTGGGGATAGTGGAGATAGGCGCAGAACAATTTGCGATTGCTCAGGCATCGAGACGCCAATAAAATTACTTGAGGTGCATATGAGTACAGCTGGAGTAGAAAGAGCAGATATAAATCGACGCTCTAGGCCACACGCAAAGCCCTGTAAGGCTTTGGCGCTGTCAGCAAGAGACTGAACGAGGGATTCAATGTTAACATTCGGCGGAAGCACTTTTCTGCTCCTTATGAACTTAACAAAGCTCGTCTATTTACTGACTGTGAAATAAAATCATAATGACTTGTAATATGCTCCTCATTTGCACGGGAGTCTGCGCTTAAATGTTCTTGCAACGTACTTATAATCCGACCAATTTTTGGTCATTGATTTTTTAGAAGATTTTTCCAGGCTCCTTCTCGTCGTCTATAGGCGCGCGTGCACTCAGGATTCCACCAATTATTGGCGATTGACTCTTGTTTTCCTTGACAAAAAATTCATACTTCTCTGTTGCACTTCTCAGCACTGAGCATATACTATACGCTGCCTTGCATTCGGCACTTGTGTCTGAAGCGATTGTTGTTGTTGTCGGCCTCATAAAATGAACCGCAGCGGTGGCCAAGTGGTTGAGCATCCGCCTCACATGCGGAAGGTGCGAGGTTCGATCGCCAGTGCCACCACTTACCCACCGAGGATACAACGGACACAAGCTTTCCCCTGGTCTGGTGCTCGGCTTCTTTAAGGTTAAATGCTTGGGAAATAGGTCTTTGGCCCCACCTTGAGAAATGGAAAATACCTTTTGCAATGGCATTCTTTGGCCGTAGATGCCCTTGCGCCATAAAAACCCATCATCATCATCATCATCATAAAATGGCACATATCCACAAGAGAGGTTGGCCATAACCAGGCGGTGACTACCTGTATTGCAAATTGCATGTGGCCAACGCGGGATGATCAAAAAAATTTTCGGCAACTCAGTTTCCGTGACTGAAGTCGTTGAGGGTGGTAAGGTTGCCTACTGAGCCTAAATTTATGAGAGATAGTGAGTACTGAATAGAAAGCCAGAAAGAAGGAAAGAAAGAGAGAAAGATAGAAAAGGAAACATATAGGAACAGCAAAAAGAAAATACCAAAATTATGGGCAAAAGGGGAATTACAAAAGGTTACAATTGTAGGCGTTTTGATTCTAGAAAAAAATTTAAATGACAGAGCAAATATTCCCATTGGTATGTCCAAGCATAGAAGCGCCAAAGGTTAGACGACTGAAAAACATAGGCGCGAACTGAGTTTCTGGAATGGAACTTGTAACAGTTGCTTCCTTAGCTATGAGTAGCGAGGACAATAGAGAAAAAAGTGCGCTATTGTTTCCAGCTGAGCACAATATGGACACACTGAGGAGATTGCAAGGCCAGGCTTGTAGAAGTAAAATATTAGTTGCGGCACACGGCAAGGTAGTCACGTGAAGGAAACCTCAAGTTTGCGAGATCGCCAAACTTTACTCCTTCAAGGAAACAGGACGTGCTGAAAATCATCCAAGGAAGTAACCGCTGACGCGACAAAACCTCGCATTAAAGTGAAGCGGTTGAGAGAGCTGCGCTTTAGATGTCGCCTTCATCAGCTTCCCTCCGTGCGCAGCGAATCCTCAACACACCGCTAAAGCACCGCCGTCTTAAACCTAGCCTCCAACCTAAGCCGACACTGAAGTGCGTGCGCACCTAATACCCATTTGGCCTGACAACGCTAAATCGACCGTCATTTTTTTGGCACACAAAGCTCGTATGTGAGACACGAATTCTTCCGAAACACATATCAATTCATATGAGATTTTTTGATAGGGTTAGATGTCCGTTCAACATGTTCAAATAGTTTGCTCGGCCCTATTAAAAATACAAAACACACGCCTCGCTTCCTAAAATTTTTAAACAGAAAACTATTAATTTCCGTATGGCGATGCTGGACAGCATTTCTGAATCTCCGATTGACTCATGTTCGGTGGATATGGGCATCTGTTGCTTTCTAGCACCCTCCGCAGCATTCAAGACAAGTACTACTGGCCCCGACTGTCTGCAGATGTCCGTGTTATGTGAAAAAATCCGGAATTTTCAGCGACGAAACACCCCCCCCCCACACACACACACACACACACACCAGCAGGATGCCTGAACCCCACTGAACTCCGTCAAGGCCCTTCCAGCAGAGCGGTGTGGACCTGCTTGGCCCTTTTCCGAAGTTAATCATGGAAACAAGTGGATCCCTGTAGCCGTCGACTACCTGCCCCGCTACACCGAGGCAAAAGCCCTGTCGAAGGGAACAGCAGCAGAAGTCGCCAAATATTGCACGGAATGCATTCTTCTGCGACGCGGCGCCCCCGAAGCGCCAATTATGGGCAGAGGAACAGCATTCACAGAAGAACCGACGCAAGCCATCCTGCGCTACAGTGAAACAAGTCAACGCAGTACAACTGCGTACCATCCGCAGACCAACAGCATTGCCGAGCTCCTGAACAACACCATAGCAGACATGGTTGCAATCCATGTCGATGCAAAACACAATACTGAGAACGTCACCCTGTCTTGAGTCATCTTCGCCTACAACGCCGCAGGGCAAGAGACCACCCAGATGATGCCTTTTAGGCTCGTACATGTCAGGGAGGCCGCGACTACGCTCAACACCATGCTGCCCACCATCGCCGAAGGAAATGTCGACGTCACCGCCTACCTACAGCGCACGGAAGGGCACGACGCCTGGCCTGCCTGCCCATTAAAGACCAACAGCGCAGCGAAGCCCGACGCTGCAACCATGGCCGAAGTCATGCGGAATACAACCTGGTGACCTTGTGTATGGGTGTGGACACCGATTCACCGCGCAGACTGAGTGAAAAGCTTTTGTGCCGCTAATTCGGGCCGTACAAAATCCCTTGTCGACTTGGAGAGCTTGGCTGCGAAGTTGCTTATAACGGAGTGACAGAGGCTCAGAGGTGCTGAACTAACGTCTAATACCACGTTGAGCTACTGTCCGACATAATAGCTGCGTGTTAGGAATTGCATTGTTAGGAATTGCAAGAAAATATAATACGAGAAGCAATGACAGCTTGCACTGCAGTGCCTGCGGGCTATTAGGTAGTTTTGTTTGTGGTTTGTAGTGCCAGTTGCACAAAAAACGACGACGTTTGCCTTTGAGGTGCTTGTGTTGGTGGTGCGCGGATGGCATGGCCATTGCAATGTCAGGGTCGGAAGTTAAATGGGCGGAAGTTTGATTTATGGTTTAAGGCGGTATTACGTTCGAGAGCGATTCAGGCTATGAGGGTCGCCGTAGTGACGGGCTCCGGAAATTTCGATCACCTGGGGTTCTTTAACGTGCGCTGACATCGCACAGCACACGGGCCTCTTGGTGGTGCGCGGATGGCATGACCATTGCAATGTCAGGGTTTGAAGTTAAATGGGCGGAAGTTTGATTTATGGTTTAAGGCGGTATTACGTTCGAAAGCGACTCAGGCTATGAGGGTCGCCGTAGTTACGGGCTCCGGAAATTTCGATCACCTGGGGTTCTTTAACGTGCGCTGACATCGCACAGCACACGGGCCTCTAGAATTTCGCCTCCATCAAAATTCGACCGCCGCTGCCGGGATCGAACCCTCGTCTTTCGGGTCAGCAGCCGAGCGCCATAACCACTGAGCTCCTGCGGCGGCCAATGCGAAGAAAAAAATAAAATCATCGAACTGTTTTCTTGCATGTATATAATTGTAACTGCTAATTAAACATCTTGTCAAATAGTCAGATACGTATTTTGCGTTTTAGGTTGATCATTCCACTTGACTCTTTTGTCACGTTAGAGTTTTCAGCACCTGGATGAACCAGTGATTGCCATAATTCCTTCTTTCTGGATCGTCCTTTGGTGTCATTCTGAAACAGACTTTGCATATTATACCGACCAAATCTCAGATAGGAATGCCTGCGAAGAACACTGACGGCATGCTTGAGTTTAAACTAGTAGCCAGCTGTGTGGTAATCACGTTTCTTGAACTGTTATTTAGTGTGCAAATCAAATATGCAGCGTAATGTAAATGTCAGAGGGTTGCACCGCATTTATTTCGAGCAAACCACATGCAAAGAACAGCGGCCCAAGAATCGAAAGGCCAGGCTAAACACAGCCTTGTGCTTCGTCTGCCTCCTAAATCTTTGTTTCGTGGCGTTTGCACGCGTGCTTCAAAAGAAACACTGCAGGTGCCACCATTGTGTTCTCAAGCATTTACTGCATGCATTTTTTATTGTGCTACTATGCCCTGTAGCATAAGACTGGTTTATAGGGGTTTAACGTCCAAAAACGACTCAGGCTATGTGGGAGGCCGTTGTGAAGGTCTCCGGAAATTTCGACCACCTAAGGTTCTTTAACATGCACTGACATCGCACAGTACACAGGCTTCTAGAATTTCACCTCCATCGAAATTTGACCGCCTCGGCCAGGATCGAACCCGTGTTTTTTGAGGGTCAGTAGCCGAGCACCAGAAACATTGAGTCACCGCGGCGGCCTTTGGCATAACAGACAATGGTAGAGAGAGGTTGGTCAGATGGTTCTTGATAATCACAAAGTGAACAAAGGAGTGGAAACCTCAGGGTGCTTGCAAACGCTTCGCAAAGTGGACTTGTCTTCGTCTGAGCAAAGCGTTGATCATTGGCGGGGTTTAAATTCGGTCATCTCTCCGAGGAGGAAGGCCCGATCAGGGGAAAGGGGGTGTGAAGTGGGAATGGCATTATGATGGGGAGGGTGAATCTTGTCCAGGCATGATGGCTGCTAATTTTTATTGACCGGTTCACCTGCAAAACTCTGAAAAAAAAAGGCCAGCTCAGCAGAAACTATTTCGGGGGTGAGGAGCGTGGCAAGATTGCGGGCATGGGCTTGAAACGCTGTGTGTTCAGCTGTGACAGTCGTCTTGGTATGAGTGACTGTTGTCATCTGAAAAACTCAGATAAGGGATTAATCAGCATGGCGCCAAGAAATACCGGAAAAATATATTAAAGGCAAAAGAGAAAACAAAGAAAGCATGAGGAGAAAAGAAGGAGGGTGTTGGAAAGCAATGGCGAACACAAGTCTTCCTGAGAAGTCATGGGAAAAGAAGAAAGGCACAAGGTAAATATGAAATTAAACAAAGAAAGGAGAAAAATAATATCACTGAGGGGGCAAAGAACGAGTCGGGGCGCAAGGATAGGGTGAAAGAAACGATTGAGCGGCGGTATTAAGTGCTGGTAAATGCTCTGACCATGTGCAAGACTTGTTTAAACAATTACGCCAGTGTCAGAATGTACGACAGATTGTAATTGTTCTGTGGATATGTCCATCCCTGCTGGTTGTAAGATTTTTAGTTTGTGGATTAAGCAGGGTGTGTTGCTAGGCGAGATGGTTTGACATTCTGAACACTGAAGCGCTGACAGACGACGGCAGAAGGAAGGACGAGACACGCAGTGCGCTGAAATAACAACTTTAATAACAAAGGAGGGCGATCCGCGTGTTTTTATACAGGTAGCCAAGATTAGCCAGTAATTACAAGGCGCTTGCGCAATTCAAAGCAGAACACCGAAAAAGCAGGGGAAGCGCGCCGGCGCATTTTGAACCCACACCATGGAGACAAAAGACACAAGGGGGTCCAAACCAGTCCTGTTGGCCAGACATCAGGCAAACTCGCAATCACGCCGAAATCAAGACGTGGCAGCGAAGGGGAGAGGGAAAAGGACGCAATCACAACCCTTGGCAAAAGAAATATCTTCACTACCGGCAGTCCTGTGCGCTGGCGACGACATAGATAAAAAGATAAACACAATAAAATGCAAAAGGCAAAGACGCAAAATAGATGTAAAACCACGGAAAGCGGCGTGAGGAAATGCATAATGAGAATGAAGTGAAAGGGTGGTTGGAATGGGAAAACGACTGACAACCTAAAAGCGAGCGATGAATGCCAACGAAGAACACGTCCTAAAATGACAGATTGCTACACAACAATGAACACGGCCTAAACGGGGGATGAGGGCTAACAATAAAACCACCCTAAAAGAGCAATGATGGCTAAAGCTAAAAGATGGATGAATACGAGAAGAAAAAATAGAAGTAGCGTCCCAAAAATATTTAAAAAGAGCAGTGGCGAAAGGAATGGGTTGAGAAAGGGAGCCGCGTTAGGAACTACGGTGCCAAGAATTGAAAGTAAATTGGAGAGAAACTCAAACTCTTTTCCACGAGGGCTACTGAGGGAGTACTGACGCAGACGTCTTGTTGCTTGTTGATGAAACCTGCCTCAATTATCTCCAAAGTGAGTTGGTTGCTGCTTTGCCAGAATTTTTGTTGTTTTATAAATCGGAGGGCGCCTGCGACAAGGACTACAGTCACGAACCTGAACGGCTAAGTTTATAGAATTAGATTTTTTCGAGCAGACTCTTATGAATACATCGACCCGTCTGGCCGATGTATTCCCTGCCGCAAGACAAAAGGATTTAGTACACAACTCCTGTGCTGCAACTTACGAAAGGATCAGGATGCCGAACTTTGCATTCGCGAAATTTTTCGCCGTACCGTTCACTCTCTTGCAGAATCTAGAGTGGTGGTGAGGGGCTGAAAAAACAAGAGAGGGCTTATTGACTTGAAAGGCAGAGAGGTTGGCCTGAAAGATATTTGGCCTGCTACTCTGTGCTGGGGAACGGGAAAAGGAGAAAAAGAGGGTCACGATGGAGGGTGATGATGATGGGAGGAGGCAGATGAAAGAATACTTAAAAAATGCACACTTTCTAACAAAACAAACGCGAGGCAAGGTCCGTGTATCTTAAAAAGCGTGAGAGCGCTCGCGTTGCCTGTACAGTTTTCAAACTGTCTGGCCAAGAGCCGAGGATCAAATCCTCCGAGAGGGGCCTTGTGTCCATAGACCTCGAAACCGATGCAAGCATAAGTCTTTCACGTGTATATGCTGTACACACCACTAAAACATGTTCTATAGTCTCTTGCACGCCACATGTGGCACACCCCGGGGAGACCGCTTGTCCTATTAAGTGCTAGTATTTGCGCGTGAAGGCGACGTTTAAACGTAATCTATGGATTACGTATGCAATAGGGCGTGGTATTCTGTGTGGGACAGAAAAGGTCATCGTTGGACCTAGCCGTTTAAGGCGTATGTGTCGAGTGTCTGGCCGGGCCCAGTACCTAGCCGTCGCACTCCTCATTGATTCCGAAAGAGACAAGTGCCGTCCGGTCTAGAAAAGGGCAGAGCTGTACGCAGGGCACTGCTGAAGGCGCTCCTTGCTTCAGCGTCGGCGGTCTCATTTCCATCGAGTCCGCAGTGTCTAGGGATCCACTGAAGCACTATACGGTGGTCTTTTTCCTGAGCAAATGACAGGAGACTAATGATATCAGGAGCCAGAGCTTGGTAGGCGGTGTGGCGTAGGAAGCATCCCAAAATTTGTAGCGCAGGTTTACAGTCAGTGAAAATGCACCACTCCTGAGACGGTTCTCCGCAAATGTGGCGGATCGCTTCCCGAAGGCCCGCAAGCTCTGCAGCAGTTGAAGTAGAGTTGTGTCCTAAAATAAAACTGCTGGTCGTCTGCTGAGCGGGGATTGCGAAAGCTTCTGTTGATGCCTTCGGTGAAGGAGATCCATCTGTGTATACGTGCACACGGTTTTGGTATTGTGACCAGATGTAGGCAAGAGCAAGTTGCTTCAGTCCGCTAACCGTCATCACAGATTTCTGGATTATGCCAGGGACATGCAGGCATACTGAAGGCTGGGCCATCGCCCATGGTGGCTGCAAGGGATGATGCGGCAGGGCGTCTGATGGCAATTCGGATCGATGGAAGCGCAGTGCACGTGTAAAACTGCTGTCTGGTCGCTCATCAAAAATCTCCGCCAGCGGGTGACAGCGGTGCCGTGTAAGTGCGCGTAAATATGTACGAAGTGGTTCATGTGACAAGTATATCGATATTGAGCACGCATGAGATTCCTCAATCGTGCCTTTGTTCGAGGCACAACGTGGTAATCCAAGGCATATCTTGAGCGCCTGTGCTTGGACACTCTCTAATATCCGCAAGCAGTAAATGCTCATGGTAGACAGTACAGGACGGCTGTAACGAACGTAGCCTATAAAAAGAGTATCATAAAGTCTTAGCAAAGTGCGCTCCGTTGGGCCCCATTTAATTCCTGCTACGAAGCGAAGGATATGCAAAAAGGAGTGTCTCGTTTAACACATTTATATGCCTCTACCATGAGAGATTGCGGTCAATAATAATGCCCAAAAAATTGTGGCGGCAGACATTTGGAATTGCAACACCTTGAAGTGTTACCGGGTAGCGGCAGACAGACTTGCGTGTGAATGCGACCACAGCACATTTTAAAGCTGCTAAGTGCAAACCCTGGCGTCGTAGGTACCTTGAGGTAGATGACACGGCACGTTGTAATCTCGCGCGCATTTGCGGACGTGTCGAACCCGAAGCCCAGATGCAGATATCATCAGCATAGGCACTGATGTGAATATGAGTAGGAAGTTCACTCACCAGTCCAATCAATGCCACGTTAAGTACGGTTGGGCTGAAAACTCCTCGCTGAGGAGCTCCACAGCAAACCTGATGATGGGTAGTCTCTCCATCAGGCGTAGACATGTAAACGGACCGGCCGTTGAGGTAGCTCACAATCCACGAGTACATCTGACAGCCAACGCCTATGTCGTCAAGGGCATGTAGGATTGCGTCATGAAGTACATTATCGTAGGCCCCTTTGATGTCCAAGACAGCAGCGACGAGTCGGCGACTATATTTTCCATGTTCCACTGTCGATATGAGGTCAATTACGCTGTCAATCGAAGAACGTCCTCGCCGGAACCCGGTCATCATGTCGGGATAAAAAGCATTGAGCACTAAAAACCATTCGAGCCGCACCAGCACCATTCACTCCTTAACCTTACCGACGCAGCTTGCTAGTGCTACTGGCCGGTATGAGGTAAGCTCAAAAGGAGGCTTTCCAGGCTTCAACAGAGCAACCAGGCGGCTGATCTTCCAGTCTTCCAGTGTTCTGGAACGATTCCGTAAGCCCACATATCATTGTTGTAATTGAGCACTGCAGTACGGCCTTCCATGCCAAGGTGAGAGAGAGACGCGTACGAAATCTCGTCACGGCCAGGTGTAGATGTGCGCCCACACGAGGAAAGAGCAGCTTCTAGTTCAGGCATCGTGAATAGCATGTCGTACTGGTCGTCCGGTGAAGGTGGCACAAAATCCTCCAAACTGTTTGATGCTACCGGAGTTGTGCCCACAACCATTTTGCAGAATTCTTTTGCTACCTCTACATTATTACGGCTTTGGTAAATGGAAATGGCACGGAAAGGATACCGCTATTGTGGGGGTGAACGCAAGCCCCTGGCTACATGCCAAATACGCGACAGCGGTTTGTAATGGTCCAGCGATGAACAGAACTACCTCCAACGTTGTCTTCCTATTCTCGCGAGGTGGCGCTTTATTTTTCGTTGAGCTCGGCGACAATGGACGAGAGCTTACGTGGATTTAGTTCTTCTGCATTTCCTTTCAGCGCGCTGACGAACTGCGCATATTATTTCGAATCCCACGTCAGTAGTAGATCCTGGCGTAGGCGCACATATATACCGCGTGGTCTCATCGAGAAAGGACGTAATCAAGCCTTCTATTTTGGACGGTGTTTGAGGTCCGCACAGGAAGTCTCCACGGACGTTCTAAAGGCAGGCCATTCTGTATATCGCACGCTAGACGTAGTACGTGCATACCACTTGACGCATGTATGCGTTGGAATGTGGTAACTCCCATGTGTTTCCACGTCACTGCACCAGCTGACTTAAGACTGAAGACTTTCTGAAACAAACGCAGATCCAAGCAGCTGCTGTACGTCGTGCCACGCAGAAACGTAGGTGAACCATCGTTGATATTGACGAAATTCTGGGAGTGCATAAACTCAAAAAGATTCCTGCCTCGGTTATTCATAACAGCACCGCCCCAGTGAGGGTGATGAGCATTAAAATCGCCCACTATTATATGAGGAGCTGTGCAACTCTGGATAGGTGAATATAGGTACGAAGTATTAAACGCATCTCTAGGTGGAATGTAGGCCCCGGTTATCTAAAAGATCCTTCCTTTTAGCGTGACTGTCAAAGAGATGTAATGCTTTCTGTTGTGTGGCTGTAGGACGTGACGAACGTGCGCAATGTCTTGGCGTATGCAAACTAGCACTTTGCTTGTTTCGTCTTCTTCGCAAGACCACAGCAGCACGTACCCAGGAAGGCGGAGAGGAGGCGGCATGTTGGGCTCACATATAACAAGCACAGGGAAGTGGTACATGAGCACATGTTGCCGGAAGTCACTCAGACGATCGCGTAGGCCTCGGGCATTCCGTTGCACCAATACACGACGGCGCACATGTAATGTCACAGAAGAGGTGCGTTTTCGTTGTGCCATAGTGAATTACTGCAATGCCGCCAAGAGCGGCTCAAGTACATTTAAAACCTGCACAACAATCTTTGCTGTTGGCGTGTTAATGCCTGAAAGCAGCACGCGTATTGAACACACAAGCTTTTTTAACATTATGCTCACATCCTGACCTTCAGGCTTGCCAGCAGTGTTAGCTGGAGTGGCAACCGGTCTTGGTCTTGCCGTGACGATGTCCTTGGATGGCAGAGCAGGCCATTCAGCATTAGAGGAAGTTCACATAAATGCATCAGACTGAGCCACTGCGGTAACATGGGACACTGCCACAGGCATCTTGTTATAGTTTTTGGGCTCATGCTGCTGTTACGGCTGAGCTGATACTTCCAGCGACTTTGGTGCAGCTGGACTAGCATTGTGTTGATCCGGACTCCGCCGCTGGGAACTAAGTTTCCAGCGACGAATACGCGCAGCCGCTTCTTGGTGGGTCGAATTGTCCTTCACAATCTTTTTCAGGATGAGTCTTTCGTTTTTCATCTTAGGACAGTCCTTAGCATTGGCTTCATGGACACCCGAGCAATTTGCGCACTTTATAGTCTCCGTCGCGCAGGTGTCATGCTGCTGCATCCCACCGCATCGACGGCACGATACCTTATTTTTTCAAACAGCACTCACATGACTTATCTTGTAGTACTTCTGGCACTGAACAGGCCTTGGAACATACAGGCGGATAGAATGCCTCACATAGCCCACCTTGACCTGGGATGGGAGAGCGTCAGTTTCAAAAACTAACTTGACACACTTGGAGCAGCCGAAACGATGGATGTCAACTGTCCGGGCCGTAGATTTAATCAGCGTCCGGAGGTCCTTGTCATTTATCTCCAGGTCAACATTACTGATAATTCCAGTGGCAGACTGCTTCGTGAGCAACGTAACAGCGGACCGCCATGCCACAGAGAACACTAGTTTCTTTCAGCTTGTCTACTGATGCCTGAGATTTAACATCTACTGTGAAGATATTCTTCCATGCATTAATTCTGACTTCACAGACTTGTTCCAGGACCACCCGGTCGAAAAACTGGGTTAGCCGTTGTCTGTTAATAGTGTTCAGATTAGCCTCTGCGTTGTAGGAACGAAGGCCACGGAGAAAGCTCCTGGCTTGTCAACAGTCCTCGTAGGCAACTTACCCGCTGATGATGTCCGGCGCAACTTTTCAGGCGGCGCGACTCAACAAGCGTGAAGCTGCTGCTGTCTGATTCCATCTCTGTCACCGTGGATTTCTTAAGACGAATCTGGAAGCACCACATCAGCGACGTTCGCGGCACTGGAGTTTCCAGATAGTAGAGCCGCAGTTTTTTCGGCGGCGACGACGGGAGGAAGCAGGGGATGTGCGCCCGCCATTCCGAAGGATGACGAGCACACGGTTCGCGCACAAAAGCAAAAAAATGCAGTAAAGTGGAAGAGCTGCAAACAAGGGACGTTCTCCTTCTTCCACTTCTTCCCCCTAAAATACAACGTTCACTTCTACATTTCGTGAACCCGCGGCGGCGGCGGCTCAGTGGTTAGGGCGCTCGGCTACTCATCCGGAGTTCCCGGGTTCGACCCCCCCCCCCCCCCCCCCGCGGTGGCTGCGTTTTTATGGAGACAAAACGCTATGGCGTCCGTGTGCTGTGCGATGTCAGTGCACGTTAAAGATCCCCAGTTGGTCGAAATTATTCAGGAGCCCTCCACTATGGCACCTCTTTGTTATTTCACTCCATCCTTTTTCCCTTCCCTTACGGCGCGGTTCAGGCGTCCAACGATATATGAGACAGATACTGCGCCATTTCTTTTCCCCAAAAAACAATTATTGATTATTTATTATTATTACTTTTCGTCCAATTCCTTTAAGGTTGTCAGAAACCTGGTGGAAGGAATAATGGCGTTTCTTATTGCGTTCCCTTGCATGCGACGGTGGGGGGGGGGGGGGGGGGGCGTTTGTACAATGCATTTTGTTTAACATTTTTTTAGCCACCGAGACCGGAAGCAACGGCAGGTATTCAGATTGACGCAATTTCTGTACCTGGTTTTGAAAATTGGTTTCCTGACAGTGCTCACAGGATTTGGTGAGCGCGTTGCTGAATGCAGACTGGACTATGTTTCGGTTGACGAGTTTCGAATGGGCGGAATCGTATGGCAGTACAGGCTTATTGCCCCTTGGCTGGAAAATCCAGCAGACATGTAGCGGCGAAAAACGAAGTAACTGAACAAAGCGGATGAAGCCATTTTCTGGTACCTCGTGCGTCAAAACCAGGGGAGATAGTTTCACTAAAAAGGCCTAACACCTTGCGAACTTCAGGCAGAAAGGCATCGTTTTGACCTCATGCATAATCCTAGACTGTCAAAACGATGCCTTTATAGGAGCTGATCGTTATAGGAGCCGCCTGTCAGGCATGCAGGTATGTACATGTTCTTCTAGGAGCACTCTCGGTGCAGACAGGTTTGAATATGTCTGGCGTGAAACTCCTGCCCCATACAGGTTTGTTACATGACTAGCTTGGGCTACTTGTGCAGGTTCAAACCGGACCGGTCAAAATTACCTCTGGCGCGCGTCGATCACCGTTGTAAACCGCTGTACGGTGATTGCGGTAGAAAAATTTTAAAAAATCCACGCTTTTCTTTAACATGCTGCGCCATATTGCCTTGAAGCGGAAGAATTACAGGAATGTTTTTTCTTCAGTTTGTCTTTCGATTATTTTTGGACCGCTTACTTGTGAGAGCAGCTAGTGGAGCGTAGTTGCCGCCTCCGCCAGCGTGCGCGCACCCTGAAACGTGCAAAATGTCTAGGCTCAATCAGCTACACACACAATTTATTTTTTCGACGATCTAGGGAGCAGGGATTGAGAATGCTGCCTCATCATCCGACTTTCGTTCCGCGCTTTTGTAGTTAATTTGGTCCCGTCTTGTTCGGCACAGTGGCCGTTTTGAAAAGGGTATATATTCACATTACGGATGTGGTTTGTCTCATTTGTAGAGTTTGCATATAATTTGGTCCAGATTTGATCCCGCCTGCGTTGCGAAGGAACGTACGCCTGACTGTTTCGCCCAACAGCGTGCCCACGTATACAACTATAAGGGAGTGGCTCACTGTTTCACAGGCGGAGAATGCGATCGGTGACTTGTAAAGTGCCTGCCGCAAGAAACACGCTGAAGGACGCAGTACATTCACCCGCGCAGAAACTGCAGCACGCAATGAAGATGAAATTCCGGATTCATTTCAACGCTGTCACATCGTCTGTCTGGCATGCCGAACAAGACAATAAATGCACAACACTCACTATAACGTAGCTAAGTTTTCGTAATAACCTACGCACTACGGCTATTGGCGCTGTGAACGCCGTTAATCTTCTTGGTGCCGTAGTGCAGAGAAATAAAAACTTGCATGACGACTCATAAAAACCGAAGTCAACCAATATTCGTGAGAATGAATACCGCAGTATTGAGACTGTGCCCTCAGAACTCCTGCATTTTGAACCGGAACCCAAGCAGCATGTCGTCAATCAACGCACGTTGTCCGCGAAAGACAAGTGCTGGCGATCGCTTGTACTTAAGTGGGCACCGATGGGGCCGAATACATGTCGTAAAAAAATGTACGTTTCTTTTTTTTTCTCATCAGAAAAAACTGAAACAAAAACTAATTTCTACCGCCAGGCGGCCACGCGTATTGGTTTTTGAATTTTCCAGTTCCGCCTATTCGGGTCTGTTTCGAAGTGCGCCAACGGTTCTTGCAATGAACTTGATAGATTTTGTGATTGTGGCGGTTATGTTGCGTGGAGTACCTTCGTGAAACGTGCTATGTTCTGTGTGCGTATGTAATTGTAGAATTGAGCACGCTCGCGTAATGTTCTCAGCGGGTCGCATATGACCCAAATAACTATTTCCGCTCTCGGTAGATTTTCAGTGTGCGCTTGTTGTGCGCTCTGGCCAGCGCCTCCTGTATTTTGGAAGCACAGTGGAGGCCCTGTTGTCTTCATCGCTCTGTCACCTGTGGAAGGATTAAAATCCTGGACGATTTTATTTTGCTTGACTATGCGGTAGATGTGCCCATGATGCAGCATTACTTGTGCCGGTCGGACTTGTTGCTGCGGTGCCGGTGATGCGAAGGCAAAGAGCGGTTTGCACGACTACGCATTTATCTCTGAAGGTAAGCAATACTGTGAATTTATACCAGTTGAGCATATTCCAAAGCATCTCTTATGGGAACGATGATCTATCATACTGCAGTGTTTGCGATTAGAGCTGAAAAAAGGAGTGAAGGCAATTTTCTGCTATTTGTGGATCGAACGCGCACAGGTTGGAGCAAGAGCGGTGGACTCGCAGCTGCTCACCTTTTTGAGTAAAGGAACGCTTCAAAGTAGCTGCGTGTGCTACGCTTTTTTTGACTAACATCTGCAGGAGCTTCGTGGCTCGATTTCATCAAACAGTTACTGTTGTGTGCTAATTTCTGTGCCCTGTCTCGTTCTGTGCATTTTCCTCTTGTGCTAGTTCTCAGTCATCTTGCACGCTTAGAGCAAGCGCATTTTGGCTGTGAGTAGAATGAATCGTTGTTGTTCGAGATAGCGCTTGCAATTTGTGTCCTCGGGGATTCAAACCTCTACGAGTCACCTATGGCGCGTGCATTTTATTCAAATTGGTATGAGCTGGAACGCACCCGGCGTAAGTCAACTGAAGGTGCCGCTGTATAGTCCATCACAAAGCCTCTTTAGAGACCACAAATTGAGCCCAAATGTTCAGTGCATTGTGTTATTTTTATCAGCCGCTAAGTGCACAGCTTTCGAGCACCGCTTCGCTCGCACGGTTTCGGGAGTTGAATGGCATTGAACAATCCTTGGCAGATTTATTGTCATAGTTGTATGGTTGCAACACGTATCCAACCGTTTTTTACAGGAGGAGATGCGTTTTATACAAATTCATTTGGAATATTTCTTACATGCCAAAACCAGTGTTGGGCCGAGTTTCTCAATTTCTCTCCTGTTTATTGTCATATTGGTAATGGTTGTGGTTAATGAATGTTTGCAGATGATACGTCAGCCTTCACTGAGATGTCAAGAGCATGGGTTTTATCGCCCCCATATAATATCAGCAGGTGCATTGTTAGTTGCTACTACAGCTCCTGTTTTTACAGTCCTCATAAAATGTTAGAATATTTTGTGGGCCTCCTTTTTTGCCCTTTTGCTGAAAACTACGGTTTGAAGCTTTTCAAAAGCAGTCATATTTATATGTTTACCTACTCCTTTTGACTGTCAGAATGGACTTGTTGCAGGCCAGTTTGAGTTTTACATTGAAAGTTTCTGTGCTTTGAATCAATGCATTTAATGACTGAAGCGCTACACGTGCATTGTTTTGTTTGCATTGTTTGATAATGTTTGACAACAATATGACAGCTGTCACACCGCATGACAGCTGGCATATGCAGCTCACACTGGTTTGAATACATACACAGCTGTGCGAATGCTACGCCAATAGCGCCAACCTGCGCCATATCATTAAACCTGCAACATGCTGTTACAAATATATGATTTTTTTATGAAAATGCACTAATGCTGTGCCAAAATGCCATTTCAGCAACCAAAAACTGCGGCGAATCTGAGGTGGCACAGGTAACCCCGGAACGAGACGAATTTTTCTTCGACAACAATTTTTCTGTGAAATCTGTTTGGCTTTCCTGTGTAGCTGTATGGCTGTGCTTTGGTGGATGCTAATTAGTGATTACTTCTGTCTGTTAGCACAGTAGAACCATATAATTCAAACTTTCATGGTGGAAAGTAGTTTCGTGCAAATAGGAGTTCATATTGCAGCACTTACACTGATGGGGCTGGCATACCGTGACCACAATGTACACTCATGATCTCGAGCTTGTGTTCTTAACCGGATGTCCTCAGCCATGTGCGCTTGTAAATTATAAACCCACCACGGGACCTCGTGGTTGCCACGCCTGGCTACTGAGCCGGGGTACCCGGGTGCAATCCATGCCGTGGCCACCACATTTCAGTGGCTGCGGAACGCAAAGTTGCCTGTGTGTTGTGAAATGTCAGTGCATGTTAAAGAACGCCAGGTTGCCTAAATTATTCCGGAGCCCTGCACTGCAGCGTCCTTCATGACCTATGTGTCTTTGGGATGCTAAACCCAGCAATTAACAACTTGAAATATAGTCTCAGTGCAAGGAAATCATCCGAACCAAGTCCCTTCGTCAGAAACACGATATTGTTTGTAGCGTAAGCTACACTGGCCCAGGTTGAGCAGATTCGCGTAGCTGCCGGAGAGCCGTGCTACGCATGCTCGGGGAGCAGTGACGTCACACGGCGCACAGCTGGCGCGCCGGAGCAGCCACTGCCGCGCGCATCTCACCGGTCTGCGCATCCTCTTGAAATCGCAACTCGTGACTGGTCACGTCACCAACGACGGCACCGCGCCGCCAGCAGCTACTCCGAACGTTACCATCCGCGTGGTGAACCGCCCGCACACTCACTGAATAAAAAAACCCTGTGTCGAGGCTGCGAATCGAACTAGGGCCTTTGGCATTTGAGGCGGAGACGCTACCACTTCACCACGACAACTTTTCTTTTCTTTATTGCATGAATATACACATCAATAAAATATCGTAGTTGTCATGCCCCTTGGCAGACAACCGTGTCTAATGGACTTTCATTACGACAAGTTGGTCCATCAGACTCATTACATCATCCGCATTGTCCTGCTGCTTCAGGCCTTCCCTATCGAAAAATCTCGTATGGATGCAATTGTGTCTCGTATGAATTTATATGTGTCTGGTTGGTGGTCATACGAGCTGATATGTGTCTAGTATGTTGTCATACGAGTTGATATGTGTCCAATATGTGTTTCGTATGGGCTGATATGTGTCCCTCATATCCCTCGTATGGGCTTATATGTGTCCTTCGTATCCCTCGTATGGGCTGATATGTGTCCTTCGTATGGCTCGTATGGGCATATGTGTCCCTGGTATGCCTCTATGTGCTGATACGTGTCTATCGTATCAGTTGTTTGAGCCGAAATATGGATTTCGTATCAGCCGAATGTGCCGATGTGTATTTCGTATCACTCATTTGAGCCAATATGCAGCTCTCGTATCACTCATATGGGTGAACTGCGTGTCTCAGTCAGCTGATATTGTCACGGACCCGAAGACGACAAAGTTGGCAGTGGCGCGGCACGGAGCGCTCGCTCTAGGCCAGCCGCCATTAAATCATTCCATCACCATCTGTTATGTAGTACTGTCTTCACCTGCTTGCCGTCACGTAACATTTGGCGTGAGGTGCGGAGTTCATCCCCATCCTGGTCCTGGAGCTTCGGAGTCCTGCGTGTGCCGTGGTCGTCGGTCGTGTGTTCCTGCCCCCACCGCCCGGTTGTGCCCCAGCCCGCCAGACCAGAACCGACCATGTCGTTCACCCCAGCCCCGACCAGAAGACACGACAACTTGACGACGCCGCCGCTACTCGAACCTATGACCCCACCGACCCTAGAAGTCGCCAGCATATTCGAACACAGCCCCTGCCCATGCCGTTCGGTGTGTTCATGGGCTTCGGCCGTCGGCTCAAGGTGACCTAGCTAGCTACGGCCCGGAAGCTTCCTGGACCAGCGCTCATCTGATCATCATCTGTTCATCTCTTTCATCGTGACGGCAAACCCTGCATCTTCTTCTCTTCTGTGTTCATCCGTCCTGCCACGCTCGTCACGCCCTGCGTTTCGTCTTCACTGCCGATCTTTCAGTTCGCGCGATCAGGACGATCGCTCGGCAGCCCCGCGTAGTGGCACGGACTCGAAGACGACAAAGTGGGCAGTGGCGCGGCACGGAGCTCTCGCGCTAGGCCCACCGCCATTAAATCATTCCATCACCATCTGTTATGTAGTACTCTTCACCGTGCTTGCCGTCACGTAACAATATGTGTGACTTTTATAAGGCTCGTATGAAATTAAATGGATAACATTTCATCTTGTCTTTCACGCGGTACACTTGAGCTCATAATTAAAGAACACAGGTGATCAAATTAGATCCCTCTAACGTGGTGGGATGTTAAATCCCAAGTATAGTACCATTTTACGCTGTATCAGCTTAGCACATGAATGGACAAGCATATGGCATTCCAATACTGTCCTGTTTCAAAGCTACATCTCAGCTGAAGCGCACACATTCGAAAAAAGCTTAGAACACCCTCAGGAAAAGTAAAATTAAGCGAAGGACACCATCTAAAACATAATAGATAATTGGGCCACAAAACATTGGTCCATGGGATAAATGACTCAAGTAGCTTCCAATAATAAGGAAGTGACTATACAGATGCAAAAATTTTTCATACATATATCCCAAGCTTGAGAGGTGTGTTGAATAATTTGCCTCCTTGTCTATAACATGATAATTACTGAAAGTGAAAGATATTATTATAAACGAAGCTTCAGATGTCTTTTTTCAGAGGTGTAATTCATTTTTTGATATCGTCCCCAACTTACACTGATGCCCTTGCATCATCGATGCATTATTGTTGTTTACATGCCCTCAGAGAAGAATGAGGCTGATGGCCCCAAATGGACACTAAAGGTCTTCAAATGTTTCTTCAGCTACGGAATAGCCAGTAGCTACAAGGCACTAGGTCAGAACGATTGGTGGGTGATGCAGAACATCCCGAAACTGCAGCTTATTCAACACGGCGGTATTGCCGCCTAACTTGTTGTCATGCCAAGCATTGTCACGTTAAATGACGGATTTTTTAGGACAAACTTTAAGAAAAAGTGCACGGTCCTTCAGCATCCTCAAGTTCAAGAATGCCCGCAATAACCGTCTGCTTAATGTGACAATCATCACAAATAAATTCATCCACATGTGCCACGAGCTCAGATGCGAGATGCAGACAGTGGGCATCCACTGCACTCCTCGTCTTTCACACTCAACACAGCTGGATCTTGCATGTACGTGCAGTTTGTACCTACCTTATGACTGAAAACATAACATACCCATTACCATAAATTGGACTCATTCGATGGTGGATAAGGATAGAGAGAACACCTTCTGCCATCCAAAATTTGGTTTCGAAAAACTGTTATAACCGTACACTGATGTATAATAACATGTTCCTTGTGACTACTTCAATATCAATGGTGCCATGTGCAAAATGAAAATATGATGAAAAGTGGGAACATCAAACTTTCTTTTCATTGTAACGTCTTTCCCTTTCATGAGGTGATAAATGTGTTACAGACCAGGAGGTAAAAAATATACTAATTACTCCTCGTATAAACAGAATCCAATACCATCTGTTTAATGAAACAACCATACATAATACACAAAACACTACATATATACTATATCATGGAACAAGAGTAAGATTTTTATACACAGACCACATGAACAACACTGCAGCAAGTGACATACAATATTAGTTACATTTCTCTATATTTACTATACTCAAATACAACTTAAGAATGAAGTGGTAGATGCCTCTCAAAGGACCAGGCATTGTAATGAGCATGGAGGAGGAGGACACAACCAGCAGTGCATAAGAGTTTTGATGATGACGATGAGATGTGAGCCCGTTAACAGGCCAATGTGATCCGTTAAACGTCTGCGTATACAAGCCGAGCACATCGAGCACTGCCACAATGAGATTAGCAAAAATGAGAATGCCAATGTCTCTAATGAGCTATTGTAGATGCCATGGTAGAGGGCTCCAGATTAACTTCAACTGCATAAGCACTGACAAAGCACAGCAAAGAGGCGTGTTTTCCACTTCACCTATATCAACATGTGGCTGCTCTCGCCTGGATTTGACTCAGCTTCCTTGGGTATAGACCACAATGGAGTGAATAAATGTCCATCCAAACAACTGTGACGTGACAACTAAAGAACTGAATATGGACAGGTAATGACAAAAAGAAAAGTGGGCCATATATGCCCTCTTCACTGTGTGAACATGTCGCCCATCTGCAAACAAACATAAAAATAAAACGACATGAAGTGTCACCTGCAGAAGAAATAAACAGCCGAAGCACTAGTACACCTTCATTCACAAAAATGGAGCTACCTGTCACAAGGCAATGGGTGTGGTAGGCATGCAGCAACCCAATTATATAGTGTGCGCCATCCTGATTGGCTCAGGTTGTCGTACCTTCCATGCAAACAACTTGCGAAGTGGATTATAGAGAAGCATTTGCCACTTCATTCTTGAGTTGTATTCAACTATAGTTTACACAACACACAAAAGAAAATACTGCTTCTCAAAGGAACACTAAGGACATGTCCACATAATTTCTGTTCTTAGTAAAAGTATGTTGCATTGGCCCTTTCTAACCATTCTGTTATTCTGTTTATCATTATATTACTAGGGCCGCCTACCCGTGTTTTTTTTTCTTGCAGAAAGGAAGGGTTTATTTGAGATATGTCAATAAAAGAATTCCAAAAAGTTCCTATAGTTAGACGAAAGCTATATATTCGGAAAAAAACAATCCGGTATACACTGCGAACTGCCTTCAAAGATCTTGCCTGACCGAATGCTTTGTCGGATCGAACATCTGTCAGTACACCTCGGACGTTATAAACTTGTTTACCAATAGACATCGGCTTTGCGACCAATATCAGATATATAGAATATGCGAGATATACCCACTACAGCGGGCTGATCACGTAGCTATAGGGCCGCTTACCCGTGTGTTTTTTTTTCTTGCAGAAATGAAGGGTTTATTTGAGATATGTCAATAAAAAAATTCCAAAAAGTTCCTATAATTCGAAGAAAGCTATATATTCGAAAAAAAAAACAATCCGGTAAACACTGCGAACTGCCTTCAAAGATCTTGCCTGACCGAATGCTTCGTCGGATCGAACATCTCTCAGGACATCTCGGACGTTTCAAATTTGCTTACCAATAGGCATCGGCTTTGCGACCAATATAAGATATACAATATGTGAGATATACCCACTCCAGCGGGCCGATCACGTATCTATAGGGCCGCTTACCCGTGTGTGTTTTTTTTTTCTTGCAGAAATGAAGGTTTATTTGAGATATGTCAATAAAAGAATTCCAAAAAGTTCCTATAGTTCGACGAAAGCGATATATTCAGAAAAAAAACAATCCGATATACACTGCAAACTGCCTTCAAAAATTTTTCCTGACCGAATGCTTCGTCGGATCGAACATCTCTCAGAACACCTCGGATGTTTCAAACTTGTTTACCAATGGACATCGGCTTTGCGACCAATATCAGATATACAATATGCGAGATATACCCACTCCAGTGGGCCGATCACGTATCTATAGGGCTGCCTACCCGAGTTCAGGTGGGCTATACTCAAGAACCACGGAACAGGGGGGTGGCAATGGGGAAGGTCGCCTCCCCCCCCCCCAAATTTTTCAGGGGGGGATGTGCCCCCCCCCCAATCTCCATTTGCTTCTACTTGGATCAGATTTCTGAAAATTGAAACACATATTAGTTCTAACCTCTTTTAATTCAAAGCACAGTGGGGCTGCATGAGCTGCTTGGCTTAGTAGCCAGTTGTAAAACATTTGGTATATGAGTAACATAAACCAGTCATGTCCCTACAGAATTCGATCGACTATATATCGACCTGACCGTGTACATGATCACGATTAGCAGAATTTAAACAAACTATGCACAGGCTTTTTAATGGAATTGATCACTGCTCATGCGTACAGCTTCCCACCTATAAGCTCCTCATTTCAATTAATTTTATATTGCCATAAATCTTTGCACCGTTTGTTCGCACTCAACCTCCGGCACGCGGCTTTATCACTTTGTTTTGGAATGCGAGGTGCGACCAGATTTATGCCGTTGATCATGGCCACGTGCAAATGATTCCACATTTTTCCCGATTCTTGCTGCTTTTGGTTCTCTATCTCGAAGGTTCCTTGCCAGCTTTAAATTCAGCACGACCAAGAACTGCATGGCATTCAGGTCGATGACCACCGAGCACGCATGATTAAGCCTATTGCAGCCGCCGAGTAATTCAGTTCTTAGTGGGCGTGAGTCAGCCCCTTAAACAGTTAATTTTGGAAGCCTTTTCTTTGTGTTCCTGACAGCTGGAGTGTCGTCACCGCATCGTGATACTTTGCATCAAGCTTTGAACATTGATATATATATATATATATATATATATATATATATATATATATATATATATATATATATATATATATATATATATATAATTTATTATGTTAATGAGCATTAAATACATAAATAACAAAATAAGCTCGAAGTCCTGCTCTCCGACTAAAAAACAATGAGTTCCGGAGTCCCTCGCTATACTAATTGTCTCGAGCATAGCCCAAACTTTCACCCGCTGCCATTACGACCCGGACGCGACAGCGGTGTGCCAGAGAACACTGCGAAACTATAATTATAGAGGTCCTCGATCACCTCGATCGAAGCACCTCGATCGAGGGCGCGGTTGTGCTACCCAGTTCCGTTTTCTAGCGCACACTAGCAGTTTATTTTTGAGAGCCTCTTCCTCCTCGTACGTTGCACACTTCTGATTTCTTAACATAAATTCTTTCAGTGCATCAATTTACCTATTCAGCAATCTATATTTCCCCCTCTGCTGGTCCTAAGTCGCTGATTTCAGGTCAGTGGCAATATAGTACTTATTTTATCTACCGCGCACCGTGCCAGAAAATAATTTTTTGCAGCAAATACAGACTTTTCAAGCACTTGCTGCATTTAGGGGAGTTCTAAAAGAAGTGTTTATTTTATCGTAGATAACACAGAAGTTGCTGTTTACAATGCAGAGAACAGGGAAGGGCCCAGCGTTATTTATGATGCCGCGCAACAGGAGCTTTTATATTTCGAAACCGAAACTGAAAATGTTCTAGCGTCGTCTGACGGCTAGGCCCAGACTTTATAGGTGATTCCTGTTTGTCGTAAGCCACACAATACTTTCTGCTTAAAGCACTAAAAAAAAGCGCAAAGCACAATAAGGCACCGCGCGCCACAATAGCTTCCAGCTTTGAAACCGAAACCGAAGGCGATTTGTCACGTAGCGACTACTTTGTTTATTGCAGTGGCGATCAAAAATCGCAGAACACTTCAAACATTTAGCTTACAGCGGTACCATAATGCTCATACATGATAGAGCCCATAGTGTTACACTAAGCCACCCTATTCACACACCATGGGCAGTCACAGGTGCAAGACCGATTTGAGAGGCTAGTTGGTTCTGCAGTCGTTCTGCTTATGTTGGACCAACGCTCTGTGGCACAGCTTGACACGGAACTCATAACTATTTCCCCTTCAAAGTAGTATTTGTAACTTTTCGACTATAAGTATTTCATGGTGTGTAGAGCCCCGCGTCGTCTGCTACTACATGCGGTCAATCAGCAGTCAACTGGATGGCCGGATGCGCTGCACGAGGAGGCTGCGACATGAAGCGGTATAGAGATCACGGTCGGAGACGCAAGTTCTGCCGCAGGAAACAAATAGACGAAATTGAACGAATAAAACGTATTTATTATTCTGGTTTGTAAAGAAGAGGTCATCATCATCATCGTATGCAACGCCCTGTGCGGTGCGCGTCGCCAAGCCAATCCAAGTCTGCGGTGGTTTGCGTCCAACGTTTGCGTCGTTACTCGCGTCGGTGTGTGTGGTTGTTACAGTTATTAGATTGTGTGTTTTGCAGCCACATGTGACACTTCCACTATGGGTTCGTCAGCTGCGGCGAGCTATGAGTACGTGAAATATTTCGACCGACGGCGCAAAAGCTATCGAACACGTCTCTATGTCGTCCTTGTTTCCTTTGCGCTACACCTATCTATGATGCCTCACCGACTGGCGTTAGCGACCTGGCGAAAAAAAGGACGTCTACTGGCTCGGCGGAAAAGATGAGAAGGCATTCTATTCCGCCCAAGTATTGGAGCTTAGAGGTGAGTTTTGCAGTTACTTCGCTACGTGGCCAGATTTCAGAAGTGCCAAACGTGTGATGCGTGTACAGTCAAGCCTAACGCTTTTAGCAAAGCTTGGTGGCGTTTTACATAAAGTCGATGCACATGCTTTTTTACTGTTGCGAGCACTTGCAGAACGCTTACGATACCACTTCATCTGTGATTGCGATCCGAGCACGCAGCAGCCCAGCGCATGCTTCCCAAAGAAGGGAAAAACTGCGTGGTCGCGTTGTAGCAGGTCTCGACGTAAGCGTCACTATGAGCGAAATAATATTTCGTGATTTTTTTCATGAATTCAAGTAATTTCATGAGGCAGGGAGAAATCGGCTGTGTTCAGATCTGCTAATTTTTCGCATCATATGATTTTTGGAAAGCAATGAACGCGACACACTAACTGATCCGTTTCCGTAGCATGCCCTGTGTTTGCTGTCGCTTTCATTATTCTATCTTTCATTTCTTGTGTTCCAGTAACAAAAGCGGAGCTTATCCAGAGAATGTCGAAGAGAAAAATCACTGCAATGGACCTTTAAATGTCTGAGCCATCAACAACAGTTGCACAGATACATGTATGTACTGAGCGAAGTTTTACTGCGGATGCCTCTGCTACTGCCACTCGCACGCTTACCAGTCGCAATATGTACATTACATAGCAGCATACTTCAGAGCCAGACAGGCGTCTCTGTTTGTATGTGTCTAAAATATTTATGGTTGCGGGAAGCAGCCAGGCTCCCATCAGCAACAGAGAGCTTTGTAGCGGATCTTTGAATTGTAATATAGAGATATTGCTTAAATGCTACCATTGTAAAAGATTGAGTAGGACACTAGAGAACCGCATGTGGAATGGAACCATCGTTCTGTTTTTTGTTCTCTCATATATTGTGTGCTTCATGTCAGGTCAAAGTTTCATTTTTCGTATTGCCTCCTCGCATTGTTGTCTAAAATATTTACTGTTTGGGGGAGCAGCCAGGCTGCCTTCAGCAACAGAGAGCTTTGTATCGAGCCCACCGATACGGCGTTGCGGGACAGCGCACTTCTCTCATTTCAGCACGTTGTCTTAGCTTCGGCTTGCAACTCGGTGGCCTGTTTTCTCAGTGCCATGATACTGGTTAAATATATGTATTGCTGGAAATTTATAAGCCCTGCTATTCTTCGGTTATGCGGCTTACCAAAGCGAATCGGGCCACGTGAGACACGGATAGGGCCTCTGATAATTATTATTCACGAGGGGTGATAATTATTATTCACGTGTCTATCGAAAACACCGGTGCTACGCTGTGGGCTACAACTGCGGTGGGCTCTCTCCGGTCGGGGCGGCTCTTGTCAAGACACGATTAATTACTGGAAGGCACCGTTCCCCTCTTCCCGTCATCTGTCCATCGTCGGTCGCTTCTTGGAGGGAACCAGTCAAAGGGGGAAGGTCATTTGCATCGAGCCGAGCGTGGGAAGAACAGGCTCCTTCCCAGCTAGTCATCCTTTCTCTTTGTGCATTCGTCGGCCACCTGATGACGCTGTCGAAATTGCCGCTGCTGTTCCTGCACCACCGTGGTCATCCCTGTCGATGGGATCTGCACCTTAATCCTCTTCGGCTGGTGTTCATTCCGTTCATAACAGGCCCAACGCGGGCACCACCGAAAGCTCCCCATTTGACTTTCAAACAAAAGGGGTGCTGCCTACTCTTGTAAACGGAAGGGCAGCCACACAGAACAAGCAGGGATGGAGGACTAAAGCTAGTGGACCAAGCGGAAGGGAGAAAAATCTCAGAGAGGGAATGAAAGGAGGGGAGCATGGAAAAGTAGCTAGTTTGTCATATATTTAACTCCAATATAATGTCTTTTATTAAAGATTGTTTGCCGTTGTGTGTTCCGGGGACGGTGCCTCACAACAACCTTGGTAGAGGACATTTTCAGCCAGAGGGTGGTCGGGGCCCTTTAAGTAGTGGCTGCCGGCTGGCGTGCATGTGTGCTCTGCCAAATTTGTTGTTCAAAATTTTTATTCTCTACGGAGGTCACTTTCATTTCACAGCTGAAGATGAAGCATAACCTTGCGTGTGCTGATTCGGTCGTTGCCATAAAGCTTGGTGCTCGGAACTTCTGCCACAAGTGCTTAAAATACCTGAGAAATACCGTATGCATTCTTCACCTTGCATTTGACTCATCAAAAAAAAAATTTCCCACTGTGGATCATCATGCCTGCAAACACAGTGCGGGGCCGACATGCAAGGCCAGGTTGTAATGTCTTTCATTCGAGTGCTAGCTCTGCAGTAAAAGCGATAGCATACAGACACGACGTTTAGCTAAATTTGTACAGTGCACGCACTTCAGAAAAATGTTCAACCAGCTGATATGCACGCTTGTCAAAATAATGCGTGCATTACTTGTTGGCAGCAATATTAACAGCTGGAGGGCGGCAGACTACAGTTGAGTGGAACATATCCTGATTGTTTTCTGCTTACAGCCCACAGGAATTAGTTCACAAACAGAAATTGCAACTACCACAGGAGAGTCAGTATACGCAGGGTCGATCATTGGCGCCCAAGTAATTAGTGTGTAGTTAACAAATATGCAATAATCTGAGACTACAGCATGTTGTTTGAGCAGTGCATGCGTAGTTTTTCCTCCTCCTCATCATCAGCCTCACTACATCCACAGGGCAAAAGCCTCTCCCATGTCTTTCCAATTAACGCTGTCCAATTAGCCCTCCTATGTGGTGTCAAATGCAAGTCCTTAGAGTGCGACTGCCCGTCACATATGCTTTCGAGGATATCTCGAAGCTTACATGCAGACTTCAGGACAGCACACAACGCACTGAAGGACATATACTTGCGTTGTTGCCGCCGATGTATGCATCTGAGTGCAAGAGTCCGCGGCTGCCCTGAATAACTAATGTCCTTTCTTTTGCTCCCAAGGATCAGATTTCTACCATACGCATGCGAGCAATGAGACGCAACAGCAAGCAAAGCAGCAGAGGGCACTCGCCTTCCGTGATCCATGGACGGCCTTGGCGCCATGATTGCCAGCAGGCTGGTTCTGGCGGCGACCAGTTCATGTGAGCATGATGCACCTTCCTGTCAGGAGTGAATTTTCTGGTAGCGAACAGGCTCTCCGAGCACGGCAATTTGAAAAAGCCCAATGATAATTTAAAGATTTAGAGATGTATAGACACCTAATTTTGGTGGCATGTTTTCTTCCCTACAGTGATTCAGAAGACACTACTATGAATGAATCATCATGTGGTGTTTGCCTGGGACCTATAAATAATTTATAATCGAATTTTTCTGCCATGCTGTCTCGGTTTCAACAGCCGAGTGAAGACTGTGACATCAGATAGGTTATATGTAACGTGAAGCATGGAAAAAATGCGATATAATTGCTGCTTGATCGTTTTAATTCACTACAGTGTTGAAGCCAGCCTTCCTCAATAGTCGGAATGACAAATGTAGCAGCGCCGATTATATTGCAGCTTTTCATGCCTCGCATGACCTATAAGCTCACTTTGACGTCATAGTCCCCATTCAGCTCTTGAAACTGAAACGGCGCGAGAAAGAAATCCGATTATAAATTATTTAGTAGTCATGGGAGAATCTTCATCATCATCAGCCTGATTACACCCAATGCAGGGTGAAGGCCTCTCCCATGTCTCTCCAATTAACCATGTCTTGCCAGCTGCGCCCACCTTATGCCTGCAAACTTCTTAATTTCATACGCCCACCTAACCTTCTGCCACCCCCTGCTATGCTTTCTTTCTCTTGGAATCCCTTAAGGACCAACAGCAATCTTACCTTTGTATTACATTCCCCTTTCAAGCCAATTTCTTCCTCTTGATTTTGGCTAGGATGTCATTAACCCGCGTGTGTTTCCTCAACCACTCTTCCTGCTTCCGGTCTCTTAAAGGAGTATAGACACCTAATTTTGGTGGCATGTTTTCTTTTCTTCAATGATGCAGAAGACGCTACTATTCATGAATCACCATGTGATGTTTGCCTACGACCGCTAAATAATTTATAATTGTTTTTTCCTGTCATGCTGTTTCAGTTTTGGAACAGCCGAACAATGGCTCTGACGTCAAAGAGGGCTTTTCCTTCACTTGAGCCATGGGAAAATGTCCATAGAATCGCTGCTTCATTGTTCTAATTTACTGCAGTGTTGAAATCAGCCTTCCTCAATTGCTGGAATGACAACAAATGTGCAAGCAGCGATTATATTGCTGTTTTTTCATGTCTCGTGACGTGTAAGCACACATTGACGTCACTGTCCTTGTTCAAGTGTTGAAGCCGAAACTGGACGAAAAATAAATGCTATTATAAATTATTAAGCGGTCGTAAGAGATTACTAGCTGCTACTCCATGTATAATAATGCCTTATGCATCATTACAAACAAGAAAGCACGCACCCAAACGGTAGGTATTATACAGCTTTAACGTTACGCCTATCATTTTCTTTCCGTGGCTCACTGCGTTGTCCTCAGCTTAACCTGAACCCTTTTTGTTAGCCTCCACGTTTCTGCCCCATGGGTGGGTACTGGTAAGATACAGCTGTTGTACACATTTCTCTTGAGGGATATTGGTAAACTGCCATTCATGACCTGAGAGACCCTGCCATATGCGCTCCATCGCAATCTTATCCTTCTAGTTATTCCCTCATAATCCGGATCAGTTGTCACCATTGATACCTGCCTTAAATAGACGTATTCCTTTACCTTTTCCCTTACCTCGCTACCTATTGTGAACTGCTGTTCTCTTGCTAGACTTGAGAATAGGAAAATACCACAAGGTAATCCATGTATAATAATGCCTGCTGCCTCATTAGAATGAAAAACACACACCCAAAATATGGGTGTTTATACTCCTTTAAAGCTAGTTGGTGCATTACAGAATGTGAGTCACCAGTGTTACCAGTAAAACCCTTTAACATCATATTTAGATCTATTGATTGAAATCAAGTTTTTTTGTGTTCTAGTTAATGGTATTTCATTAATTCTTTGCTCCTTATTTGGAAAAATCTCTCGGGACTCTGACCAGGCTCAAGAAGTGTAATGTGATAGTAAACAGAATATGTTTGAAAATCCTCTGAAGTTGCCCTTTAATTTACCTTGTACATTAGTCTTTTGTAGCAAATGTGAACACTTTTCATACTTTGCAGTCTTCCACTAGCATGGATCCTGCTGCACCACAGAACCCGGATGTCTTGCTGAGGTCAGCAGCCAGGTTTGAAGGTGTCGCATATTTAGAATGTAAGACAAGTGGGCTTTGATGCACCATCGGCCAGTGCTGATAAAGGAGCAAAACACAGACGGAAGATGAGGCTGACAAAGTTCAGTTTGGTGCTCAGGAACGCTTGGCTACCGGGGTGCACCGTGCTAACAAAGGTTGTGGCCGTCCACACTTCTTGTTTGATTTGCGTCTTTACACCTGTGGAGGGGCTGGGTGCACAGTGCTAACAAGAAGTGTCGACGGCCACAATCTTTGCTAGTACAGCGCACCTCGGTAGCCAAGCGTTCTTGTGCGCCAAACTGAACTTTGTCAGCCTCGTCTTCCGCCTGTGTTTTGCTCCTTCTTCAGCACGGGGCGCTGGGGCACCAAAGCCCAATTGTCGATCTTACAAGAATGATTTTGTAAGCCTGAAATGCTTTTAGCTCATCCTTGATAAATGCAGGCAAACAATCTAGAAACTGGAAACATAGGGATGAGCATCACTGCACACCTCTCGGAAATGGGAAATTTTCTGTCCGAATGATATGAAGCAGAGAAAAAATTGCCTGCAGAGCAGCCCTAGGCACAATTTTAACCTGTGGCAGCTCAGAGCAGTTTTGCTTAGCGATGGCTTCGTGGTCGAAATGCAGCTTTTGTTTGTGTCCTAGTTGTTGACATTTCATTATTTTGCAGAATTATATCTTGCAACTGAGACAAGGTTCAAGAAGTGTAATGTGATAGTAAACTCAAAGTGCTTTAAAATCCCCTGGAGATGCCAATTAATGGAACACTGAGGAGAAATTGAAGTTGGCTTGTATCGATAGAATATGAGCTCCTGATCACAAAAACGCAACTCTTACTGAAAAACAAAGCTCTTGTAAAGTAGAAAATACCAAGAACCAAAATACAGGTATCGCCGCCACAGGGCAATCTCGCAAGTACAAGCGTGATGACGTCATTGGACAATAGACGCCACGTTGGAGGAAATTTCCTTGCTACATGAAGCTGCGAATCTCTGAGGCTGACTGAGGAAGGTTGCGCGGTTCAATATTGAAGTAAGTTTTGTTTAAAAACCGATAGTGCACTTTTATCACACAAGGAAGACAGACAAAAGACAACCTGAATGTTGGAAGCAAAAAAAGTCGATGCTTGGCGGCTCCACAGGCGGCCAGAAGAGTTCGACTTGTTATGGCGCTTTGCGTCTATGAGCTTTGTGTGCCTCATGGTTTTGTTTTTAACGCGTCTCGATTTACAAGTGCCGAACAGCAGAGGAACTCCGTGCCGCTTCAAGTGCTAGTTAACCTTTGAAGGAGCCTGTTAAGGCTGGTCAGATGATTGCCGCGGGCGATGAAACACCATGATGGCACGATGCTCGGTGATCGTACAAGGCAGTTAGCAGTATAAAGAGCACTTGTGTCGTCGTACGCTCGCCCGGCGAAACATTCCCGGCTGTGCCAATCAACTTCAAACTACTTAACGGAAATCATTTATTAGGGACGGGAGACAAGGTACAAGGCAGTTAAAAAAATTGATGGCCTAGCTGTGTTAGGCCAGGATATACGTAGCGAAAGCGCGGAGACTTCTGCATCGAGGAGTACACTCACTAGATGCGCCTTTATTCATGGTTATATCTTGAGCCGTCGTGGCGGAGTGGTAGAGTCCGCCTCAAACTACAATAGCCCTGGTTCGATTCCGAGCCTCGGCACAGGTTTTTTTTTATTCAGTGAGTGGGTGGGGGGTTTCAGTGGCGCGCATAGATGCCGCCACCGAATACGTTGGTTAGCGGATAAGCGCAGGCTCTGTTAAAGGGGCAGTGAGGAGAACTTTATCAAATTATTTTTGTTAGCAAAATCTGATAGTTCGGCATTTCAAGGCTTTGTTGCCGCCTGTCCGGGAGTGAAAGATGCATTTATTTTAAGGAAATTTGGATTCAAAGTTGAAAAAGTTTTTCTCGCCACTCCGATTCAAACTCGGGAACTTTATGACATCACGGCGCACACTTATGACGTTACAGGACGCAGTGACGTGAAACGTAACGCAAGCGCAGACGTGATTTCTCGCGGCTAGCAGTGTGGTCTAGCAGCCGAAATGAAAGCTACTGCGGCCGCACGTTGAAGGCATCTATCGGGGGTCGCTACTGTCGCTTCGTTTACATTTGCACCGGCGTCTTGTCTGCGTTATGATCGATCCCGTTCCCGAACTTGACAACGAAGTTCTCGCAAAAACTCCGGCCTGCATTTCAGCGACCTCAACCCCACAGTGCGTGCGATGCTTTTGAGGGAGCACGGTTAGGTTAGGTGCCGGCGGGTTGTTTCCCCCTCCCGCCATGAGCAGCCGTTGCAAATCAAATATCATAACCCCAGTGCGGGGAGTCACAAGGGGCCAGGACAAGGTCGGTGAGTCGCGCCCATTGGAGGCTGGCCGGGGCTTAGGGGCAAACAGATTGCGATTCCTTGAACGGCGCGGTTGCACGGTGCAGCAGGCGGCATCATGGTCTCCCACGGTTGCAAGGGCCAGGTTATTTATTTTATTTTTTGCCAAAAAATCGGATGGGTACTCAAGGGCGCTTGCGTTTAAAGTTGGCGGCTTGAAAGTAAAGCCCACGCTTCAACGGCTTCCGCGCGTTTCCGGCGGTACGGGGTCTACTGGATCGGGCTCTCTCGCCCACTTGCATGTACCTCCAGTTGTGTACTGTGAATGGATTAAATTGGCCGAGAGCTCGAAAAGAACAGCTGCGTCCAACTGCCGAAGCTATTGAATGACGTCACAACACGTACCTCGCCGCAGAGCTGAATCGGTCTGGCCGGGCCGGCGGTGGCTGGCGCACCCTTCGCAAAATAGAGACATGCTTAAAGTCTCCGGCAGTGCGGTCAGAGTGCGCCGAAACTGCCGAACGCGTCGGCGGTCAAGCACAGTTGGAGCATAGAGGGTCTCGGTTTGGCCGACGTGACGTCGCCATGCAGCACGCGCGCGCATTACTCCGGAGTGTAAACACACCTTAACAGAGCCTGCGCTTAATCGCTAACCAACGTATTCAGTGGCGGCACCTATGGTAGCCACTGAAACCCCCCGCCCACTCACTGAAAAAAAAACCTGTGCCGAGGCTCGGAATCGAACAAGGGCCTTTGTAGTTTGAGGCGGAGACTCTACCACTCCGCCACGACGGCTCAAGATTTAACCATGAACAAAGGCTCATCTAGTGAATGCACTCTTCCGACGCAGAAGTCTCCGCGCTTTCGCTACGTGTATCCTGGCCTAACACAGCTAGGCCATCAACAATTTTTTTTAACTGCCTTCTACCTTGTCTGCCGTCCCTAATAAACGATTTCCGTTAATTAGTTTGAAGTTGACTGGCACAGCCTAGAATGTTTTCGCCGGTTGAGCGTGTGAAGACACAAGTGCTTTTTATACTGCGAACTGCCTTGTACGATCACCGACCATCGTGCCATCATAGTTTTTCATCGACCGTGGCGATCATTTGACCTGCCTTAACAGGCTCCTTCAAAGGTTAACTAGCACTTGAAGCGGCACTTGGAGTTGCTCTGCTGTTCGGCGCTCGTAAATCGAGGCGCGTCAAAAACAATACCACGGGGCAACCAAAGCTCATAGACGCGAAGCGCCATAAAAATCGAAACTTTCTGGCCGCCTGTGGCGCCGCCAAGCATCGGTTTTCTTTGCTTCCAAAATTCAGGTGTCTTTTGTCTGTCTTCCTTGTGCAATAAAAGTGCACTATAGGTTTTACAACAAAACTTACTTCAATATAAAAACCGCGCAGCCTTCCTTTGTCAGCCTATGAGATTCGTGGCTTCCATGTAGAAAGGAAAATTCCTCCAATTCCTCCGTCTCTTGTCCCTATGACGTCGCCACGCTTGTACTTGCGAGATTGGCCTGTGCCGGCGATACCTGTATTTTGGCTCTTGCTATTTTCTGCCTTACAAGAGCTTTGTTTTCAGTAATGAAGAGCGGCGTTTTTGTGATCAGGAGCTTGTATTCTATCGATACAAGGCAACCTCAATTTCTCCTCAGTGTCCCTTTAATGCGCGTTTATAGCCTGGCGTAACGCATGCGCGCGCCACTGCACACCAACGTCACGTCGGCCAAAGCGTGACCCTCTATACTCCAACTGCGCTTGACCGGTGACGCGTTCGGCAGCTTAGGCGCCCTCTGACCACACTGGCGGAGACTTGGAGCATGTCTCTATTTCGCGCCGAGTGCGCCATCTGTGCCAGCCAGACCAGACTGATACTGTTCCGCGGCGAGGTGCGCGTTGTGACATAATTCAATAGCTTCGCTGGGCGGTGCTGTTCTTTTCGAGCTCTCGGCTAATTTAATCCATTCACAGTACACATCTGAAGGTACATGCAAGTGGGCGAGAGAACCCGATCCAGTGGACCCTGTACCTCAAGAAACGCGCAGAAGCCGTTGAAGCGTCAGCTTTACTTTCAAGCCGCCTACTTTAAATGCGAGCGCCCTTGAGTACCCATCCGTTTTTGTGGCAAAAAAATACATAACCTAGCCCTTGCAACCGTGGGAGACCTGGACGCCGTCTTCTGCACCGTGCAACCGCGCCGTTCAAGGAATCACAATCTGTTGACCCCAAAGCCCCTGCCAGCCTCCGATGGGCGCGACGCACTGACCTTGTCCTGGCCCCTCGCGACTCCCTGCACTGGGTTATGATATTTAATTTGCAACGGCTGCTCATGGCGGAAGGGGGAACGACCCCCCGGCGCCTAACCGTGCTCCCTCAAAGGCATCGCACGCTCTGTGGGGCAGAGATCGCTGAAATGCAGGCCGGAGTTTTTGCGAGAACTTTGTCATCGGGCTCGGGATCCATCGTAACGCTGGCAAGAGGCTGGTGCAAACGTAAACGATGCAATGGTAGCGACCCCCGATAGATGCCTTCAACGTGTGGCGGCGGTAGCTTTCATTTTGGCTGCTGCTAGACCGCACCGTTAGCCGCGAGAAATCACGAAGTCTGCGTTTACGTCATGTTTCACGTCCCTGCGTCCTGTAACGTCATAAGAGTGCGCCGTGATGTCATAAGAGTTCCCGAGTTTGAATCGGAGTGGCGGGAAAAACTTTTTCAACTTCGAATGCAAATTTCTTTGAAATAAATGCATCTTTCGCTCTCGGACAAGCGGCAACAAAGCCATGAAATGCCGAACTATCCGATTTTGCTTACAAAAGAAATTTGATTGAGTTCTCCTCACTGTCTCTTAACGTACCATGTACAGTATAGGTCAAAAGTTTTAAGGCTACAGCATTCAGCTGCAGTGAAATCAATGTTCCTAGAATAATTCATGTAGCGGATCATTCCAAACTGTAGTCAAGCAGGAAGCTTCTGTATCGCAAGAAGAAACCTGCTAGCATTTCAAAGTCACTTGGTCTTTAATATTGCTGTAATGGCTCTGTTATGCGGCTGAAGCGAAAAGCCTTTGTCCTTAAGACTTCACCGACACTGTACATTACTCTTGTTGCAAATGCGAACACTTTGCACACTTTCCAGGCTTCCACTAGCATGGGTCCTGCTGCACCATGGAATCCTGGTGTTCTTGCTGAGGTCAATGGCCAGGTACGATGGCTTCTCATATTTAGAACTAGTTTGTAAGCTTGAAATGCTTTTAGCTCTCGTTCTTGGTAACTGCAGGCAAACAATCTAGAAACTGTGGAAACGTATAGGGCTGAGGATCAGTGCACACCTCTCAGACACGTGAAATTTTCCATCCAAATGGCATGGAGCGGAAAAATATTGCCTGCACAGGAGCCCCAGGCACAATTTGAACCTGTGACAGCTCAGGGCTGCTTTGCTTAATGAACTCTTAGATCACTAGACCATGACCACAACCTTTCACCTTTCATGTTCTAATTAGCACAGCCTCTTGTGCTAAGATTCAATTGCTGTGTTTTAAATATTCATAATCTTTCATCTGTTAGTTCTGTGCTTCCGAATGTTGCAAATGCGAACACTTTGCACACTTTCCAGGCTTCCACTAGCATGGGTCCTGCTGCACCATGGAATCCAGGTGTTCTTGCTGAGGTCAATGGCCAGGTACGGTGGCTTCTCATATTTAGAACTAGTTTGTAAGCTTGAAATGCTTTTAGCTCTCGTTCTTGGTAACTGCAGGCAAACAATCTAGAAACTGTGGAAACGTATAGGGCTGAGGATCAGTGCACACCTCTCAGACACGTGAAATTTTCCATCCAAATGGCATGGAGCGGAAAAATATTGCCTGCACAGGAGCCCCAGGCACAATTTGAAACCTGTGACAGCTCAGGGCTGCTTTGCTTAATGAACTCTTAGATCACTAGACCATGACCACAACCTTTCACCTTTCATGTTCTAATTAGCACAGCCTCTTGTGCTAAGATTTAATTGCTGTGTTTTAAATATTCATAATCTTTCATTTGTTAGTTCTGTGCTTCCGAATATTTGGCAGCATTACTGTTGCCAGGGTGCAGTGGAGCCTGAAGTAGAGATAAAAAGGCTCATCTATGTTGTCAAAGGCAGCTTATATGATTGCACATGAACGTGACCTGGTGGCCCATCGCGCTGCTCACTCCGAAGGAGAGAGCGATGTGTCATGTTTTATCATTAGTAGCGTTTGCAAAGAAAACTGCCATTTTCTTAATGTTACATATAGGAGTCCTGAGGAATAGGATTTTAGCAGTTTTAATGTGGCAAATAATAACTCTCCCCAATCTGTTATAGGGCTTTATACAAAGCATATTTGCAGCTGTTTTATTGCAGGTCCACCTCGGGAACGGAAATTGTCAGTGCAGAGCGGTGGCGCTGGCTTCTTTCCCAAGGTCGAGACTTCCTGTTTTTGCAAGGACGCCACAAAACTTTTGTGGGGTTCCCCACAAAAGTGACGCTCCTTCCTGGTGATGCTCCTTCCCCGAAGAGCCTTGGGGGAAAGAGCGTTCAGGGAAGGAGCGTCACCGGCTCAGTATGCCGGCAATTCCTTAAGGCTGGTGCCATGCAGAAGCCTCCGATAAGCTCAGAAAAACTAGCAGCTGTGGGCAGTAAGCCTCTTTTATTTAGGTACATTTCCTGACTGACAAAGCATTTGTTTATTTAAGTGTGCATGACTTAAATACCTTTATTTTACAGCACCTGCATGTCTTCAATTTTGTCATGATTAATACTCTTTCAGATGCATTTGATGCATACATCAAAGCTGCACAAGCTGCTGAGGATGAGAAAATGCGCAGAGCAGTTGAATTGCTACCTGGCGGACATGCTGAGGGACATCAAGTAATCATCATCTGCACCTGCCCCTGTAGTCAATGACTGTAGTCAGATAAAAATGATAAAATAAAGGCAGCAAGAAAATTTATTTCATTGACTGCAGCCTGGTATTTAGTGCTGGGATGCAGCATTTGCTGCACTGAAGGGTTGCAAGTTCATTCAGGTAGCCTACATATTCAGAGCTATTAACTGTACACCAGAGAACGTGTTGCAAGGCCATTGTATCCCCAAATCGAGGCCCTCGTATCTGTACGAAGGTTACGTGGCCCTCGTATATACGAGGGACGGGAGTGACACATATCCAATAGCGTATATATGAGGCACGTATCACCCATATATATGTGTTTTGCCATACGTGGACACAACGCGTATGCCATACGAGCACGTATTCATACGACCATATATGTGGACACATATCCAATAATTGCGTATATATGAGACACATTTAACACATATATACGAGATTTTTCAATAGGGTTCTCTTAATTTATACATATGTTCGACAAAATAATCACATACCGATCGTGCATCCAAGTCACAATGTCTAAAAGACATTCTACTCCTCCAAATGCTGTGAAGGCCAAATAACATAATCTGGTCATACTGTGCAACATCACTTTCAGTGGTAAGGTACCGAATTCCGCGCGGTGTCAATGGCAAGTCTTTTTTTAGGGTTCTTTGCAAAACATCTCCGTAGAACACCGCATCCCAACAATCCAGGAACCCTTGTTCTACCGTCTCTGGCATTCTACACAAGAGACAGTTTGAGCCCCAAGGAACAAAAAGGCCCTTTTCCTCTAGCCATGTTTTTACTGGTAGGGTTCCTGTATGCAGTTCGAAAAAGAATGTTTTAACGCCAGGCGCAACAGTCATCTTCTTAACTCGCCTGAGTAGGTCTTTTACAGGGCCTTCATAGTATAAGATTCTGTAGAGTGGAGCTGGAAACAACTGCTCAACAAGATCCTTGTATAGTCGCTTCGGCGTTACACTCGCTAAATACTCCAGAGAAAACCGTACTTGCAAAAACCTCAATGACCAGACCACCTCTCGCAGGAAGCGAGACACTGTGTACCTCCGAGCATTGCACGAAGAGAATGAATTCTGGAAGTGCACCAGATAGCATGGTTTGTATGAATGTTCGCAAGAAGGCGTCATTTTGGTCACGCAAGAAACAAAACCTTAAAACCACCTGCCGTAAACATAGATGCATAAGAGACAGTCCTCCGACCTTTACCCTCCGGAAGAGATCATCTCTGCGACATCGTTCCCAATTGGACCCTCATATAAAAACAGAAAAACCCGATGGAACCTTTGGATATTGCTTCGTGCACAATATAATACTTGGAGTAAATACATGATCCTTGCAACAAGAAAGGTGTTAAATACAGTAGCACACGCGAAAATGGAAAGGTTACGGCCCATCCACCCTTTCGTCCTGTCCCCCATTTCTTCTGCTTTTTCATTCCAGTAACTGGTATTCTCCCCACATTTGTGCAGCGGGACTCCCAAATAAACTCTGGGAGTTGTAGCCCATCGGACCCCGCAGAACATTTCTGGCTCTAAGTCCCATCGCCCATGCCAGACTCCGAGACATTTGTCTAAATTAACAGCGCTGCCAATTTGCCTGCAAAACCTTTCAGTTATTTGTAACGCTTCTACAACACTTTTGCGGTCTTCACAAAAGAGCGCTACGGCATCAGCGTATGCCATTATCCTCATCTCACACGCTGCCAACCTAAAACCTCGGATTTTCCCACTCGCATTTATCATCCTGCAAAAAGGCTCCAAATAAATTGCAAAAAGGAGAGGGGACAGTGGACATTCTTGTCGAACAGATGCCCTTACATCAATTCTTTCAGATAACAGTTAGTTTATCATAAGGCGTGTCGAGCAACATGTATAAGCCATTTTTATCCCTTTGAGAACAACTGAACCAATACCAACATGTTCCAACAAACAGTAGAGTATTTCATGAGACACGCGATCGAACGCTTTTTCAAAGTCAATTTGAACCATGGCCACTTTCTTATTCACAGCATCGCAGCACTAGAGCACGCTGCGTGCTACATGAATATTTTTAAACATGCTTCTGGTTTTTATCCCACACGTTTGGTGAGGTCCTACAATATCCTTTATGACGTATTGCAATCGTTTAGCTAACACTTTCATCAGAATTTTATAATCAACGTTTGTTAACGTAATCGGTCTATATCCTGTAACCTTTACCAGTTTGGCTGGGTCATCTGTCTTAGGAATTAAGACCGTATGGGCACTGTTAAACGAAGGTGGCAGCCTACCGACCTCAAAGCACTCCTTGAAAAGCTTATAAATCATAGTGGCAAGGTCATATTTAAAGCTCTTATAAGTGGCCGCACTCAAACCGTCAGGTCCCGGCGACTCTCCGGCATTCAGTTCATCAATTGCTGTCACTACTTCCTCAATACCTAATTCTTTCTATAGTTCTTCAGCGATCTCATTTTCTAATATTGGCATAAGTGGCAAAAAGTTCTCCCGAAACCCTTTTTCACTTGGTGCTTTGCTTGCAAACAGCCCACGTAATGTTCCACGAATGCACTCGAAATTCCAGTTTGATCACTCAGGATTTGCCCCTTGTATTCTATAACTGAGATCTCGTTCGAGCGCGCGTATCGCTTTTCATCTGAGAGCGCTCGTTTTGTTGGCGTTTCGCCAGTAAGCCATTTTTCTGTGCGCGCTCTTATCGCTGCCCCTCTGTACTTCTGAGCATATAAAGCTTCTAGCCTAACTTTGACGCCCTTTACATCATGCATGAACATGCCTGGTGTTTGTTTCTCTTCGCGCCCTAAATTTCCCAGAAGCTCTCGCAGTTGCTTTTCTTCTTTTTTTCCTCATACTTTATTGTGCTTGAACGCTCAATGGCATGAATTTTCACCTCCTGCTTAAAGCTTTCCCAAGATTCAATACATCCTGCTTCACTATTATTAAACATATCCATGCTTTCCTTGACTTTTCTTAAACATATATCGTCTTCTAAAAGCCTTGAGGTTAGCTTCCACATATCCCAGTTCATTTTTGTTTTACGCTGCTTCCTTCCTCCCAAAGTTACCGTAACTAGGCAGTGGTCAATAAAAGACACTTGGTTCACTTCATACTGCTCACAGGAAGGCGACAACTCCGCGACACGTATATTCTGTCGAGTCGTACGTGGCTACTTCCTTGAAAATGCATAAAATGCACATGTTATGACTTTTCGTCAGGTACATTACGTCCTCTAAGCTGCACTCGTTCAGGACACTCTTCAACAAATCAGCCCTCGGGTGTTTTACATTTTTTCCATTTGAACGATCTTTAGGGTGCAAAACACAATTAAAATCACCCAATAATATGAACACTCGACTGCACTCAAGGAACGAACCTAACTGTTCAAAAAATCCGCGGCGTTCCTTTTGTATCGTAGGAGCATACAGGACAACCCTCACCGCGAGTGTTTCGTATGTGATGTCACTCACGATAAACCGCCCCCTTGCACAAGTTATTTGTTCCTCTACTATGCCTATGTTTTTCCTCAGGAAAAGACAGCATCCCGCCGACAAACCAGCCGCATGGCTTAAACAAACATTGAATCGTGACCGAAAACCAAGCACCATGTTATCTGTTTGCTGGTCATCCTCAACTTTTGTTTCTTGAATAGCCGCGATATCTAGATCTAACTCGCCGAACAGTCGGTTCAACTGCACTTGCTTACGCTTCGAGGCAAGTCCTCGTACGTTCAGAGTGCCAACTTTTAGCGGTTTCTTCAAGTAAGCCATAGCGTACACACAGCAAACAAACATCAGTGCTTATAACGCTCACTTCTTCGGTCTCTCGTCGCGAGTGAGCGACGAGGACCGTGACAAGGCTAACTTGCCTTTCTTGGCTCCCTCCCCTCTCCAATGACTTTCTAGCCGACGAAGCTCTCGGTCCGTAGCCGGTGCATTTTCATAGTCACGAGCTCGCTTAATGGAAGCGACTGTCGCATCCATCGGCGCCTCGGAGTCGTGGTCGCCTGTAGTGCCCTCCTCCATTAGCTCTTCTGGCGGCGCAGCAGCTTCCGCCTTCTTGCCAGTCGTTTCTGCAGCGGGCTCACCTTGCGACTTCTCGTTGCCAGCAGGCAGCTCTTGCTTCCGGAAAGCAGGGCGTCGCTGAGTCCTGAAGGGGCGGGCTCCAGCATTCTGCAGTTCCTCTTGGTTCATAACCAGCTCGCTTCCGTCGTCTTGCGGCGGAGCAGTACCCGTGGCCACACGCGCGTACGTGCGGACGCTTCTTTCCCGTTCGTGTCCGAAGGACTGACACAAGCTTCACCTCGGCGTGCGGCAGACGCGTCGAATATGTCCCGTCCTCTTACACCGTAGGCATATTGGTGGACGTCCAGGCACCACCACTAACACTTGCCCTCCGTAAAACTTGAGCATGTGGGGTAAATCATCGATAGAGAGCCCCTCCTTTAGAACCATACGCACCAGCCGGGTTGTCGACTCGGCGTCTTCGAAACCCGGACTGTTCCACTGCTCACGAGCGACATCTGCCCCTTCTCAGAACTCTTCAAAAGCCTTCTGCACAGACTCATTCGATACATAGAAGGGCACCCAGTGCACCCTGAAGGCCAACTCACGTTTGTTGGGTTCAATGACTGCCCAATGGCGTTTTTTCACTTCCAGTGCTACTTCTGTCAGCAGTCGTTCCTTCGCTTCCGCAGTTTTCAGCTTCAACATCCACACATGCGACATTTGAAAGGGCCCAATACCAGCTACGAAGGGTAAAACACCAGCAGTTTCCAATGGCTCGCGAAAATCCTCTATGCGATAAGGCCGCCCGGAAATATCGAGTGAAGAAAAACCGTAGTCTTCATCGCGTCTCCCGTAGGCAGCGTAGGTAAAACAAAGCGACAGCCCACTGGTGGGCGTCGCTCACTGAAACCTCGGCCAGGCATGACCGATAACGAAGCGCGCTAAGAGCTTCCAATCACAGGTCCCTACGCTGCGGCGGCCGGAAGCGGAATAACTCCACCACAACCACTCAAGGCTTAACCGACAGCTCAAGGCCCATGCAGTGAATGCGCGCCTTTCATATAATAACTCTTCTGAACCAGATGTCGCCGCACTTTCGCTACGTACAGGGGTAGTCAAAAAATCCCAGGCCGCTTCGAAGGGCCGCGGAGCGGCTCCTCTCCGCTATCGGGGCGCTGTTATCGCACGCTTGTCTCGCCGCGCTTGTGTTTCCAGGGTATACGCAGAGAGATGCCCCCCTCTCTCGCTCTCCTCGATAACGAATCAGTGAAAAAAATAGTGCGGCGTACGTCTGCAGCGTTCGCTCTTCGCTCTCCGCATTCGGCTGTGGTGCAGCGCGTCGCGGTGCAGACGACCATTCGCATAAAGTGACGCACTATGCTGGCTGCCGTATTACGTATGACTTCGTGTGCTTCTTCCTACGTTTCGGTTTCCTGGCGTACGATATAGTGCATTTACCTTCACATAAGTTCTGTTGCGGCTCTCTCAGCAGTCAACTTTGAATTTTCACGTTTAGTATTTCCAGTATTTTTGTTCAACTTTCTGGAAGCTTAGTACACTCGAACAGGGTTCGAAAACGCATTCTCTGCCTGTATTTCTGGAGTTTTTACTGCTTCGTTATTGACAGGTGGTCATCTCGAGTCTTGCGTTAATGAATACGTTTAGCGTCTTCGCGCAGGCAAAGCAGATGAAGTCATACTAAATACGGCCGCCAGCATAGTGCGTCACTTTATGCGAATGGTCGTCTGCACCGCGACGCGCTGCACCACAGCCGAATACGGAGAGCGAAGAGCGAACGCTGCAGGCGTACGCCGCACTATTTATTTCACTGCTTCGTTATCGAGGAGAGCGAGAGAGGGGGGGGCATAACCCTTTCTCTGCGCATACCCTGGAAACACAAGCGCGGCGAGACAAGCGTGCGATAACAGCGCCCCAATAGCGGAGAGAAGCCGCTCAGCGGCCGTTCGGAGCGGCCTGGGATTTTTTGACTACCCCTGTACATCCTGGCCTAACAGAGCTAGGCCTTCATCAATTTTTGTTCTCATCATCATCATCATCATCAGCCTTACTACACCCACTGCAGGGCAAAGGCCTCTCCCATGTCTCTCCAATTAACCCTATCCTTTGTCAGCTGCATCCACCCTTTGCCTGCAAACTTCTTAATCTCATCCGCCCACCTAACCTTCTGCCGCCCCCTGCTACGCTTACTTTCTCTTGGAACCCACTCCGTTACCCTTAAAGACCAGCGGTTATCCTGCCTTCGCATTACATGCCCTGCCCAAGCCCATTTCTTTCTCTTGATTTCGACTAGGATGTCATTAACCCGTGTTTGTTCCCTCACCCACTCTGCCCGCTTCCGATCTCTTAACGTTACACCTATCATTTTTCCTTCCATGGCTCGCTGCGTTGTCCTTAACTTAAGCTGAACTCTTTTCGTTAGCCTCCACGTTTCTGCCCCGTAGGTGAGTACCGGTAAGATTATGCTGTTGTACACTTTCCTCTTGAGGGAAATTGGTAAACTGCCACTCATGATCTGCGAGAATTTGCCATACGCGCTCCACCCCATTCTTATCCTTCTAGTTATCTCCCTCTCATGATCCGGATCAGCTGTCACTACCTGCCCTAAGTAGACGTATTCCGGGACAATTTCTAGGCTCTCCCTGCCAACTGTGAACTGTTGTTCCCTTGCTAGGCTGTTGAACATTACCTTGGTTTTCTGCATGTTAATTTTTAGACCCATCGATCTGCTCTGCCTGTCTAACTCGTTGATCATGATTTGCAGTTCACCTCCTGAGTGACTCAGCAAGGCAATGTCATCAGCAAATCGCAGATTATTTAGGTATTCTCCATTTATTCTTATTCCCAACTGTTCCCAATTCAGGCCTCGAAAAACCTCCTGGAAACATGCGGTGAACAGCATTGGCGAGATCGTGTCTCCTTGCCTGACACCCTTCCTTATTGGAATTTTATTGCTGACTTTATGGAGGACTATAGTAGCTGTGCAGTTGCCATATATATCTTCCAGTATTTTGACATAAGGCTCTTCTACCCCCTGATTACGCAATGCCTGTATGACTGCTGAGGTTTCCACTGAGTCGAATGCTTTCTCGTAATCAATGAAAGCTATATAGAGAGGTTGGTTATATTCTGCGCATTTCTCTATCACCTGATTGATAGTGTGAATATGATCTCACACTATTGTTCTCAGTAAAGCTCAAATCTCTTTCCTTGTGTGTGGATGCTCGTCTAGCAGCAGAACATGTGTTTATGGATAGGGAAAGTGCATTGAAATATCTTTCTGCCACTCAATTCAAACTCGCCCCGTGTACTCAGAAATAACTCTGTTGTCACTGTTTTGAAATGCATGTTGTAGCCTACGCTCTGGTATCTATGCCAAAAAAAAACGCGACGCAATGTTTAGTTTCAAAATCATCTGTTGGTGGCTACACCTATTTTTCAGTTTTTTTGCCTTTTCTAGCTTAAAAGAGCTCCATTCTCAGTGAAAGCCTTTCTCGTTAGAACAAGATTAATCTGTCGATGCAAGCCAACTTCTCAGTCCTCAATGTCCCTTTAAATAAATATTTTGGGAATCAGTAAGCACGTAATATACGTCTGGGGAGTTAGACACTATGAGTGGAGGAATATGGCTCTATTATTTGAGTCTGGGGCATTCATGCGCAACAAAATGCTTTGTCACGATAATCATAGCCATATTGCAATTCAGGAAATTATCTGTGCTATAAGGCGTGGTTGCGGTGGCTTTGGTAGCTACTATAACGTGAGCACTCTCTGCAGTATCGCGATGCTGCCAAATCACAGTGCTCGTGCTCATCCCGGAACAATCACTGTGACCCATGCTGTTACTGGGCCTGTTTAATTATGGCGGCTTTCCGTGACTGATCTCCTTCATTCGGAGCAGGTTTGAGGGTGCCAATTAAAATTATGACATGGGAATCAACAGTAGCGTGATAATTTACAAATCTCGTTGGCATTTTAAGCCTAAATAAAGAAAGCGCTAAATTTAAACTAAAGAATTCTGTATTTCTCAGCTTTATCTCCAGCTTTCACAAAACATTTCGAGCCAGTGTTAAATATACAAAGGTTACCTAATTTATCTTTGTTGAGCAATTGTCTAATTAAGTGCATTGAAAAATATGCTGGCATAGTCAAGACGACTGCCTGCAATCCTCCGCTACTGATTTATTTATTTATATTTATTTATTTCAGTACCCTCAGGGCCCGAGGGCAATACAGAGGGGAGTGGGGTACAATAGACAAAATAACAAAGGAACAGCAGTCACAAGTAACACAAAAATGTGAACAAAAATATGGCTCGCGCAAATCAGTAGGTTACAGCAAATACAATCAAACAAATTAACAGTCATTTAACACGAATTTATGAGCAAAGAATAAAAGCAAGCATAAAAGTAAGCATACCACGCAAACGAGCATACCACGCAGACCAGGTCTGTTTGAACTACCACATAAGCTGAAAAGAATAAACGGCAGGGCGCAAAAATTACATGTACTATGTTAACATCAAGTTAGTTAAAGCCGATTTAAACACAGAATGGTCACTTATTTCGACGACCTATCGGGGAAGGTGATTCCATTGTGCCGATGTGCTGGGGATGAATGAGTTGTAAAAGTGGTTTGTTTGGCATGAAAGAATACCAACTTTATGACAATGATCGATCCGACCTGAAACGTAGCAAGGTGGCGTTATAGATCTGCAGGCAGCGCGTGTCATTTTTTAAAAACTGGCACCAGTTAGGTAATCCATCCTATGTAATAGCATTTCTACCTTACTTCTCAGTGTCTGGCTCCTGCTGCAAAACACTACGAAGCTGCTCCAAATCGAATTTTCCCCTGCTACAGATCCTACTTCAAAATTCTCTTGGCGATTCCCACCACTGCATACATCATGGAATTCACAGCGCTTGCAGATGTATTAAAAAAAGTTCAAAACAACGCACACGCTTAACTATAAACTTCACTTTTTAAGAAATTATTCTGCATATTTCAGTGTGGCAGGGAGGTGATGCACTCGTGTGGCCAAGGATATTGGGAGAAAACTTCCATAACAGCAACTCGTGAAATGACTAGCCCGGAAGGTTAAATTCCCAACAACAACAAAAAAAAAATGCAGCAAGAGACCATGAGAAAATATGGCCAAAGCCAAGACAACAAATGCCAACACCTAACACGGCTATGACAATAACAATGTTGAAAGCAAAATTTATGTAAGGCTCGGCCCCGCGCCTAGGCACCGCGTCAGCTATGCACCACTTACCCGTCCTGATCATGCAGGGTGCCTTCCTGGCTGGCCATCTACCGTGAGTCTGGTCATAAAGCATCGCTACCGCCCGTTCTTGGTTCACTGCCACCTTCACTGTTTTTGGAAGCAACCGACGCTTTCACCTGGCAACAACCATCATCGACAACGGCCCACGTAACTGCCAGACAGGGATATAACGGCGACAGAGCTGCCAGTTCATTTGCGCTCGGCACCGCGTCAGCCATGCACCGCTTACCCGTCCTGATTGTGCAGGTTAGTTACCTTGACGGTGCTACTTGCCCCAAGAGTGATGTTTACTGTCTACTAGCGGTGTCGTGCCCAACAGAGTTCCGCGACAAAGTGAAGCGCTTTCTCTTGCCAGTGTAGCGATGTTGGTCCTTTGCCCTGTCCTTGTTGATTTTACTGCCGGTGATGTTGATTAAAACACAGGTCCTTCCCCTGAGGGCCTGCTTTCCTAGGATATAGAAACAGTGCAAAGGCTCGAGTCTGGTCAAGTGGAAATATAACGAGCTTAAGGGTGTTAAGAAGAAACAAGATGCTTCAGATGTGGGGATTAAACAGCTATCCGACAGAGTCGGAGCACTGGAGGCCAAAGTAGAATTGCTTGGCCAACCTGACGCCAGCACTCTTGATCCCGGTCAGCATAACATTACTGAAACTGTAAAATTGGCTCAAGTTACAGAGGTGACCTGAGGCTGAAAACAGGATTCGTCGGTCCAATTTGCCTTTCTTTGGGCTCACGGACGACGAGAAGGAACGCTGGGATGATTTGGAACAGAAAATAATTACCTTCTGCTACGAAAATTTGAAAATTACTGTCACAAACTCCCAGTTTGAATGTGAACATCGGTTGGGAAAGTTCACTGTCGACAAGCACAGGCCCACTATCCTGAAACTAACTTTATAAGGATAAACAGCGGATTCTCTCTTCGGCGTATAAGCTGAAAGGTTGAAATCATTCAAATCGAGAGCATTTTTCTTTACCAACCAGGCAAACACGGCAAAAGCTGCTTGAGTTCGCCAATCTCCAGGATAAGAAGGGCAATCTTTTCTTTGATACGCTGCGCATTGACAAAAATACTTACGTATATGATAGCGCGACAAATTCTGTCATCCTATCGACCAGATAGCTCAGCAGCAGCTATCCTTTGAAGGCTCTGCCAAGGTCATGTGGACCCCGCCCACAGTTATCGTTATCGTTTACTAACATCTGAAGCCTGCTGCCTAAGAGTGCCGAAACGTGTTCTTTTTTAGACGATACTGATAGTAATATTGTTGCACTAACGGAAACTTGGTTGCACCCAGATGTAGCGGATAACGAAATTTTTCCCAGTGCAGATAACTATAACATATATCGCATAGATCGATGAGGTAAAAGAGGTGGTGGTGTCCTTATCGCCGTCAAAAAGCATTAAATTCATCTACATTTATACTGGCCCTTCCCTTGAATTAGTCTGGGCTGCTTATACATCAGCATCGGTGGAGGTACTGGTTGGTGTCTACTACCGTCCGCCTGATTCGGACTTTTAATTCGTTACAAAATTCCATAGCAGTATTATTTCAGATATTCAAAAATGCCCAGCTGAACTCATTTACCTGGTTCGCGACTTCAACTTTCTTCAGATTGATTGGTCACATTTGTGATCATCGTGCCGTGCCTCAGCAGAACTTAACAACATTATGTTAGACTAATTTCTTTCAGGTGATTAACCAACCCACTCGCGGTTCAAACATTTTAGATTTAGCTTTCTGCAATGTGCCTGAAACGAGTAACAAAGTCTTACTCCTCGACAGTTTTATTGATCATAAGCTCATCCATCTACAACTTAATGTCCCATTAGCATTTAGAGTTCTTGCATTCAGTAAAATTCGCGATCAAAATAGAGCCAATTATAAAGATATGAATGTTGTTCCTAAAGATTTTGTTATCCAAATGTTATTGCCCTCATTGGCAGACAGGTCTGTCGAACAGAACTGGGTGCTTTATAAGTATATGATGTATATTCTAGTTGACAAATAGGTTCCCTGGGTTTTTATCTCAAACGATAAAACTAATCCATGGTTCAATAGATCTCTCCGTCGTCATAGAAACAAAAAAGCGTTCGTACAGTTGGCTAAGTTGCTATCTACACCGGATGCTTAGAAAAAATACAACTATTGTCTGAAATCTGACTATTGGACCCTTCAGGTCTCAAAGAACAAATATTTTTTCATGACCTACCCGCCCTCCTAAAATCTAATCCCGGACGTTCTTGGCGTGTGATATCTCCCAACAGTACAACCAACCAATTTAATTTGTGCAATGCCGATCACGTACCGCGTTCGGAGAGTGAATGTCCCCAAGCGTTCAACAGATATTTTGCATCAGTGTTCACACGGGAAGATCATTCCAACATACACATTGTTCCTGAGCATGATTACCATTATATGTCCCCTATTACCATTATTGCTGAAGGAATCGCTCGTCTCATTGCAAATCTTAAGGTTTCCTCAACCGCTGGTGTTTAAAATATTCACTATAAAATATTAAAAACACTGTATCGATCTCCACCTAAATCCTTTCCCTCATCTATCAGCAATAATTATCATCTGGTTTGCTTCCTACAGATTGAAAAATTGCTAATATCGTTCCAGTCTTCAAAAGAGCAGACAGAAATTCACCGGAAAACTATACCGCCTCATTTCGCTAACCTGCATATGCTTTAAATTACTCTAGCACATCATCTCTTCCCACATTTTTTGCTACCTGGAACTAATTTTTTTCCTAAGCATCACGGCTTCCGGAATGGTTTTTCTTGTAACATCCAACTGCTAGAATTTAAGACTGGCTTGCATTTCAACATGGGCGCTAACCTGCAAACTTACTTTATCTTTTTAGATTTCGCTAAAGCTTTCCACCGCGTTGCCCATTCACGCTTGTTCTCAAAATTGTCGGCTCTGTGCCTAGATTCTTTAACAGTGTCATAGCTTCGTAACTTTCTTTTCGCCAGCAGTTCACTACAGTTAACAATTTAACCTCCCCGCTCTGTGATGTTGCATCTGGCGTACCTCAAGGCAGTCTTCTTGGCCCATTATTGTTTCTAATGTACAGTAACGAGTTGCCCACAGAATATCTTCTTCCATACGACTCTTTGCTGACGATTGCATCACTTACCGCCCCATTTATTCTATAGATGATCACCTTGCTTTCGAAACTGACCTGAACCTCATTTCAAATTGGTCTAATAAATGGCAAATGATACTAAACTCATCTAAATGCAAGGTTATTTCTTTCACCCAGATGCGTTTTAATTATAATTTCTCGTACTTCATTGATGGTACTGTAGTGTCTCGGGCGCCATCTTATAAGTATTTAGATATTCACCTCACGAACAGTCTTTCATGGGCCAAGCACATTCAATTGATATGCGCCAAAGCTTCAAGAGCACTTGGGTACTTGTGCCGGAACTTGCAAAATGTCCCTAATAACGTTAGAAAAGTGGCTTATTTAAGAATTGTCCGTCCACAACTCGAATTTGCTTCACCTACGTGGTTCTCTTATCAAACCTACCTTATCAATATGCTTGAAGCCGTACAATATAGAGCCGTTCGTTTCATCACACAAAAGTACAATCCCCATTTCAGTATCAACAAGATCAAACTTGATATCTTCCTCGAACCATGAGATAATCGTCGCTCCATCGCTCTTTTATGCTTACTTCATAAATATCAACACAGCACTAGGCCATCTCCTCTGCCCCTTCAATAGCCTTCACGCATGTCACGCCACCTACATAATCAGTATAGCATTAAACGCATATACGGAAGAGCCAAAGCCTCCAATTCATCTGCACTTCCACGTATCACTGTTCTTTGGAAAGATCTTCCCGACAGTATCCGATCTATCTGCTACCAACAACCATTCCAAAACCTGCTGCACAAACATTTTTTTTAACGACATGGTGTCTTGTTATAGGTTGTTCTGTCCCAAAAGTTCTTTTTCTCCTCGTTGCTAATGTATTATGTTTAGGTTTCTTGTGCAGTTTAAATCGCATTTTTATTACGGCTACTGCTTTTTCTTTAGATGTGTATTGGGCATACGCGATGCATTCTTGCTACTTTTTATGTAGTTTTTGTTGCTCGCCGCGATGTATGCCGTGTCGTAACGATTTGCCCTGTATAAAAATAATTCTTTTTACTTTTTTCTCTTGTACTGCACGTTGTATTTAACAAATTGTTTCTATCGTACTTAATTCGTTATTTTGCACCCTTTGCTCAATGCCCTTCTCGGCCCTGTAAGGTATAAATATATAAATAAATAAACTAAAACAAGTTACAGTTAAGAAGGCATGAGTCAGGCAACAATTAACAAGGCCATAAGTTGATGGCAAAGCTAAAAAATGAAAATGAAAAATTTTGTGGTAGGGTTGAAGGTGGCTTTGGAATGCATTTAAGTGGAAAGGTTAAGAAAACTAGGCCCAAGTATGATGTCAAGAATCATATTTATCCACAGGGAAAAAAAAACGTTTTTCTAGAAGGGCTACTGATGGCATTTTAACAAAGCCTGCTTTTAGGTTGCCAATAATGTCTGCCTAAATTATTTCATGAGTGAGGTAGTTATTGATTTTTGCCATTATTTTTGTGCTCGCGAAGTTCGGAGGGCAGCACCTGCAGGGTAAGTTCTCACAATAATGGATGGCCAAATGGCCGGATTATTTTATCTCTTATGTTAGACTTATGGACCTGCAATCAATTTTTGACATAGCAGCGTGTCTGCCCCACGTATTCTTTGCAGCAAGATAGAGAGATAAAGTATGCAATGACGGTGGTACTTGAGACAGAGTTCTTTACGCCTAATTCTGCATTCGTTTGGCTTCTTTCTTGACCAGTCTACGAAGCCTGGAAAGGAAGTGAGGAGCAGAAAATATAACATCAGCTTTTGCTCTTGGTCCAATTCTTTTCAAATTGTGCGAAAGCTGATGGACGTAGGGTACAATGGCCAGTTTTTTGTTGCACTCTTTTGTATTTCATGAAGTGCGCTCTTTGCCTTGCAAAGCATTTAATATTTTCTCGGCTATCGAGGAGAGAAGCATTGGCGGGTATACCCAGAAAGAGGCATTCTCTGAGCTTGGTTCTCGAAATAGTCTCGAGAGAGTGCGCATAGGGCTTGGGTAGCGTGTTATTAAAGGCGGATTGAACAATGTTTCTTTTGTCTAATTTTGAGTGCATGGAGTCATGGGTAAGATGGGCTTGTTGGCCCTTGGTTAAAAGAAATATTGAACGGGGCGCAACAGAAAAGCAACCTCAGCTCCACACAGCAGATAGAGCAATTTTCCGGTATCTCGTGTGAAGACCAGGCGATATAAACACTGAGTGAAGATGGCTACCACATTTTTAGCCTCTGGCAGGAATTCATTGGCATGGCGAAGACAAGTAGATAATTGTCAGCGTACCTGAAGATTTGAAGAGCTGGTAAATTTTCCAGCTTTGTGCTAAGAGCTTTATTATGCATTCCTAGGTACAAGTCGCGCAGGATGAAAGCGATGAAAGGCCCGATGCAGAGCTCTTGTTTTTGAATAAAAAGCAAGCCAATCCACTCAGGTGAAAATAAGATATGTGGTTAGGAATTCCAAAAACTCATGGACAGACATGCTGCAGGCATTTTGGAAGGCTGTGCTGATCAGCACAGCGATAAACACACACCGAAACAGCTCATTATGAGGAAGTGAAAAATTTAGCAGTGACTCCGCTCGGCTAAGCCAGGGTATACGTAGCGAGAGCAGCGATTTCGCTCTCCTTGTCCATGGCAATACCACACTGGCAAACGCCCCGCTATATGTATACCCCCACTGATACCTCTGCACATGCGCACAAAATTGTTGATGGCACACCTCTGTTAGGCCAGGATATACCACACATCTGGTTCAGAAGAGTTAATATATGAAAGGCGGGCATTCACTATACGCGCCTTCATTTACGGTTAAACCTTCAGCCGTCGTGGTGGAGTGGTAGCGTCCCAGCCTCAACCGCCAAAGGCCCTGGTTCGATTCCCATCATCGACACAGGGTCTTTTTATTCAGCGAGAGTGCGGAGCAGCTGCCGGTGGCACAGCGCCGTGGCTGGTCACGTGGTTGGTCCCGTGGTGGGTCCCGTGACAAGTCACGTATTTGGTCACTTGGTGCGGTTTCCAGAGGATGCGCAGACCGGGGAGGCGCGTGCGGCGGTGGCATCACCGTGTCCGGGGGAAAAAGGGATCCTGGTGGTTGAGCCGATGCCGAGCGTTTTGACCTTTAAGGCCCCTCGGCGAAGGCAACTCACCATTTGGCCCCAGCTTCCTGCAGACGATACCTCCGGCCTGACCCGACAGGGGTAAATCGGCAATCGCCTCTTCATATTCTACCCTGCATCTTTTGCTTTCCCTCCTATTTCCTTCTCGGTTATTTTTACTTTTAATTGAGGGCGAGGGGTAACCTTGTGTGGCCAACTATCCTGAGTTGTGTTATATTTGGTTATAATTGGCGTGTACAGCTGGCGTGGGCAGGGCTTGCTAGCAAGTTCCTGTCGCGTCCCCTCGTTGGGCTCCGTGGTGGGCGGCAGGCACCATGGCCGAAAAATACACATACTTTATGGCTCCCCCTCTTCCACACAATCATCACCCTCACAAAAGAGGGCGGTATGAGGCAGCAAATTTTTTTCAGAAAAAGAAGATAACATCTACTGAATATAACGTAGTACACAGCAAAGTAGATGCATAACCAGCTAGAATTTTGTTCCCGTTCGTTGTTTCAAAGAGCTTGACAGATTCCTTGGGCCCAGGTTACAAAATAACGAAAATGGCCAGTGGAGATTTGGTACTCGAGCTCCAGAACAACGCACAGCACTCAAAACTTCTGAACATTGTGGCTATAGGGGAAATCCCTGTTTCCATCACAGCCCTTAGATCCCTGAACACAATCTGAGAGTGACCTTCTTCATTTGACAGAGGAGGAACTGCAGGAAGGTCTCAAAGACCAATAAGTAAAGAACGTGCACAGAATTAAGATCCGAAAAGATGGCAAGGAAGTCCCTACCAAACACCTTATCCTGACGTTCAATACCAGTAAACAGCCTGAAATAGTGGAAGTGTGCTACATCAAACTTCATGTACGTCCCTACATGCCAAATATCTGGAGGTGCTTTAAGTGCCAGAGTAATGGCCATGGATCACTGAGCTGCACAGTCAAGAAACGTGCGCGAAATGTGCATCAAATTTGTATCATTCAGACAATTGTGAAGCTACACCATATTGTGCGAACTGCCAAGGGGACCAACCGGCATATTCCAGGGAATGTCTATCCAGGAAAAAAAATCATTGCTATAAAAATCAAAGAAAATATATCATTCAAGGAAGCATGAAGGCGATTTGCACTCTCACAAAACTCTTTCTTCTTCACTGCAAGAACAAACTTCGCTGATGTGGTGCGCAGGGGCGTAGCACCACACAGCGGTACTTGCCGAGGCCACTTCCACCGAGCCTATGGCAGAGCCATCCACGCCCCAGGCAGGGACACCGAAAGCTGCTCTGCCCTCTCCAAAGCAGGGAGCGCCGGTCCATGGGTCGGTATCCCGCAGGACTTCCCCCTTCGGGGGAGGCCTGTAACCCACAAACCCGCGGCTTCCCTGCGGTCCTCCGGCACCTCTGGTGATGTGATGGATGTAATTCGCAGTCCGCCTGCTTTGCAGCGGACAAGAGAACAGCTCTCTTGAGCGAAAAACAGACAAATCTCTGATAACGGGACCAGAACATAAGTAAATCGCTTTCACTCCCAAACCCAAACATAAACATGGCTTTTTTAGTTCAGTGGAACTGTAGAGACGTTTGAGTAATTACAGTGATGTACCATATATTCTAGGCTCAGTGTTGCCTTCATCTTTATGTCTTCAGGAAACCAATCTTGGTCCACAACATGTGCATATCCTGAAACAAACTTTTCAACGCGATCACGAGCAGGCAAATAGACTCTCGGGAGGCATCGCGATAGTCGTCAAAAGTGGCGTCCCTGCTGAAGAAATCAAACTCAAAACAAATTTTAAAGCGGTTGCAATCAGCATCATCACAGATTGACACAGCGCAACGAAAAGAGGACGCGAAGAAACACAAGACGGGCGCTGTCCTGTGTTTCGTGTTTCTTCTCGTACTCGTTCCGTTTCGCTGTGTCAATCTGTGTCTTAGAAAGTATGCACCAACTAGCCCACACAAGAATCCTCTTAAAGCATCATCGTCACTACAAAACACTAAAAATCAGTTCTATATACATTCCTCCATATTTTACATTAACAGTGCATGATCTACAAGAATTGACCAGTGAGCTTCAGGAGCCATATCTGTTGCTCGGGGATTTTAACGCTCACTTCTCCCTTCGGGGAAGCGAACGTTGTGATGCTAGAGGTCAAATAATTGAAGATTTTATCCTGAAAATAATGTGTCTTTTAAGTACTTAAATGCCACATGCTGTTTCCCAGCGTCTGGGAAAATGAGCTCTTTAGACCTGTCTTTTTGTTCAATGCCTGTGTTTAGCAATTTTAAATGTAATGTTTAGACAACCCGTATGGGAGTGATCACCTGCCAGTTTTTATCAACCTATCCTCCTGAGCTGCAGTCATCCCAACTGAACCACGACGATGGATGCTTCATTTAGCTGACTGGGCGTTGTTTAGAGAAAAGGCCAGTTTAGAAAGCATGTTCTCAGAAACACTTAGCGTAAATGAACCCAATGAAATTCTCACAAATTGTATCATTGATGCTGCACGCCTAGCTATTCTCCAGTCAACATGAGGGGTGCCCCAGAACCACAAGGTATGGTGGACGCGAGAATGTAGGGAATCCAAAAAACAACAAAATAAAGTCTGGGTGTATTTCGCAGGTATTTTACACACGTGGCCCTATTGAAAAATCTCGTATATATGTGTTAAATGTGTCTCATACATACGCAATTATTAGATATGTGTCCACATATATGCTCGTATGTATACGTGCTCGTATGGCATACGCGTTCCTCTCCACGTATGGCGAAACACATATATACGTGTGATACGTGCTTCATATATACGCTATTGGATACGTGTCACACCCATCCCTCGTATATACGAGGGCCACGTAAACTTCGTACAGATACGAGTGCCTTGTCATGGGGATACAATGGCCTTGCAACACGTACTCTGGTGTACAGTTAATAGCTGTGAATATGTAGGCTACCTGAATGAACTTGCAACCCTTCAGTTTTTTTGCTGCCTTTATTTTATCATTCTTATCTGACTAAAGTCATTGACTACAGGGGCAAGTGCAGGCGATGATTACTTGACGTCCCTCAGCATGTCCGCCAGGTAGCAATTCAACTGCTCTCTGCATTTGCTCATCCTCGGCAGCTCGTGCAGCTTTGATGTATGCATCAAATGCATTTGAAAGAGTATTAATCATGACAAAATTGAAGACATGCAGGTGCTCTAAAATTAAGGTATTTGATTCATTCACATTTAAATAAACAAATGCCTTTATCCGTCGGGAAATGTACCTAAATAAAAGAGGCTTACTGCCCACAGCTGCTAGTTTTTCTGAGCTCATTCGAGGCTTCTGCATGGCACCAGCTTTAAGGAATTGCCGGCATACTGAGCCGGTGATGCTCCTTCCCCGAACGCTCTTCCCCTTAAGGCTCTTCGGGGAAGGAGCATCACCAAGAAGGAGCGTCACTTGGGGTTCCCCACAAACGTTTTGTGGCGTCCTTGCAAAACAAGGAGTCTCGACCTCGGGAAAGAAGCCAGCGCCACCGCTCTGCACTGATAATTTCCGCTCCCCAGGTGGACCTGAAACAAAACAGCTGCACATAAGCTTTGTATAAAGCCATATAACAGATTGGGGAGAGAGTTATTATTTGCCACATTAAAACTGCTAAAATCCTATTCCTCAAGACTCCTATATGTAACATTACGAAAATGGCAGTTTTCCTTGCAAACGCTACTAATGATAAAACATGACACATCGCTCCCTTTGGAGTGAGCAGCGCGATGGGCCACCAGGTCATGTTTGTGTGTAATCATAGCAAGCTGCCTTTGACAACATAGGTGAGCCATTTTATCTCTACTTCAGGCTGCACTGCAACCTGGCAAAAGTAATGCTGCCAAATATTCGGAAGCACATAACTAACAGGTGAAAGATTATGAATGTTTATAACACAGCAATTAAATCTTAGCACAAGAGGCTGTGCTAATTAGAACATGAAAGGTGAAAGGTTGTGGTCATGGTCTAGTGATCTAAGAGTTCATTAAGCAAAGCAGCCCTGAGCTGTCACAGGTTCAAATTGTGCCTGGGGCTCCTGTGCAGGCAATATTTTTCCGCTCCATGCCATTTGGATGGAAAATTTCACGTGTCTGAGAGGTGTGCACTGATCCTCAGCCCTATACGTTTCCACAGTTTCTAGATTGTTTGCCTGCAGTTACCGAGAACGAGAGCTAAAAGCATTTCAAGCTTACAAACTAGTTTTAAATATGAGAAGCCATCGTACTTGGCCATTGACCTCAGCAAGAACACCTGTATTCCGTGGTGGAGCAGGAACCATGCTAGTAAAAGCCTGGAAAGTGTGAAAAGTGTTCGCATTTGCAACAAGAGTAATGTACAGTGTCGGTGAAGTCTTAAGGTAAAAGGCTTTTCGCTTCAGCCGCATAACAGAGCCATTACGGCAATAATAAAGACCAAGTGACCTTGAAATGCTAGCAGGTTTCTTCTTGCGATACAGAAGCTTCCTGCTTGACTACATTTTTCAATGATCCGCTACATGAAGTATTTTAGGAACATTGATTTCACTGCAGCTAAATGCTGTAGCCTTAACACTTTTGACCAAGACTGTACATGGTACATTAAAGGGACAGTGAGGAGAACTCAGCCACATTTCTTTTGCAAGCAAAATCTGATAGTTCGGAATTTCATGGCTTTGTTGCCGCTTGTCCGGGAGCAAAAGATGCATTTATTTCAAAGAAATTTGGATTCGAAGTTGAAAAAGTTTTTCCCGCCACTCCGATTCAAACTCGGGAACTCTTATGACATCACGGCGCACTCTTATGACGTTACAGGACGCAGTGACGTGAAACGTGACGTAAACGCAGACTCCGTAATTTCTCGCGGCTAGCGGCGCGGTCTAGCAGCAGCCAAAATGAATGCTACCGCCGCCACTTGTTGAAGGCATCAATCGGGGGTCGCTACCGTTGCTTCGTTTATGTTTGCACCGGCGTCTTGCCAGCGTTACGATGGATCCCGTTCCCGAGCCTGACGACGTAGTTCACGCAAAAACTCCGGCCTGCATTTCAGCGACCTCAGCCCCACAGAGCATGCGATGCTTTTGAGGCTGCACGGTTAGGTTAGGCGCCGGCTGGTCTTTTCCCTCTTCCGCCGTGAGCAGCCGTTGCAAATTAAATATCATAACCGCAGTGCGGAGAGTCGCAAGCGGCCAGGATAATGTGGGTGCGTCGCGCCCATTGGAGGATGGCCGGGGCTTTGGGGCGAACGGATTGCGATTCCTTCAACGGCGCGGTTGCACGGTGCAGCAGGCGGCATCGAGGTCTCTCACAGTTGAAAGGGCAACTTTATTTATTTTATTTTTTGCCACAAAAACGGATGGGTGCTCAAGGGCGCTTGCGTTTAAAGCTGGCGGCTTGAAAGTAAAGCCGACGCTTCAACGGCTTCCGCGCGTTTCCGGCGGTACGGGTTCTACTGGATCGGGCTCTCTCGCCCGCTTGCATGTACCTTCACATGTGTGCTGTGAATGGATTAAATTAGCCGAGAGCTCGAAAAGAACAACCCCGTCCAACTTCCGAAGCTATTGAATGACGCCACAAAACGTACCTCGCAGCGGAGCGGAATCGGTCTGGCCGGGCCGGCGGCGGTTGGCGCACCCTTCGCGAAATATATACATGCTTAAAGTCGCCGCCAGTGCGGTCAGAGTGCGCCTACGCCGCCGAACGCGTTACCGGTCAAGCGCAGTTGGAGTATAGAGGGTCTCGCTTTGGCCGACGTGACGTTGGTGAGCAGAGAGTCGCGGGCGTTACGCCAGGCTATAAACGCGCATTAAAGGGACACTGAGGAGAAATTGAGGTTGCCTTGTATCGACAGAAAAGAAGCTCCTGGTCACAAAACCCCCACTCTTACTGAAAACGAAGCTCTTGTAAGGTGGAAAATAGCAAGGACCAAAATACAGGTATCGCCGCCACAGGGCAATCTCGCAAGTACAAGCGTGATGACGTCACAGGACAAGAGACGCCACCTTGGAGGAATGCTCCTTCTTACATGGAATCTGCGAATCTCTGAGGCTGGCAAAAGAAGGTTGCGCGGTTCAATATTGAAGAAAGGTTTGTTTTATAACCGATAGCGCACTTTTATCACACCAGGAATACAGACAAAAGACAACCTGAATGTTGTATACAAAGAAAACCAATGCTTGGCGGCGCCACAGGCAGCCAGAAGAGTTTCGATTTGTTATGGCGCTTCGCGTCTATGAGCTTTGCGTGCCCCATGATTTTGTTTTTGATGCGCCTCGATTTACAAGTGCCTAACAGCAGAGGAACTTCAAGTGCCGCTGCAAGTGCTAGTTAACCTTTGAAGGAGCCTGTTAAGGCTGATCAGATCATTGCCGCGGTCGATGAAAAGCTATGATGGCACGATGGTCGGTGATCGTACAAGGCAGTTCGCAGTATAAAGAGCACTTGTGTCTTCGCACGCTTGCCCGGCCAAACATTCTCGGCTGTGCCAGTCAACTTCAAACTACTTAACGGAAATCGTTTATTATAGACGGGAGACAAGGTACAAGGCAGTTAAAAAAATTGTTGATGGACTAGCTGTGTTAGGCCAGGATATACGTAGCGAAAGCGCGGAGACTTCTGCATCGAGAGAGTGCATTCACTAGATGGGCGCCTTTATTCGTGTTTAAACCTTGAGCCATCGTGGCGGAGTGGTAGAGTCTCCGCTTTAAACCACAAAGGCCCTGGTTGAATTCCGAGCCTCGGCACAGGTTTTTTTTTTATTCAGTGAGTGGGCGGGGGGTTTCAGTGGCTCCCATAGATATAGATGCCGCCACTGAATACATTGGTTAGCGGTTAAGCGCAGGCTCTGTTAAGGTGCGTTTACACTCCGGATTAATGCGCGCTGCATGGCGACGTCACGTCGGCCAAACCGAGACCCTCTATGCTCCAACTGTGCTTGACCGTCGAAACGTTCGGCAGTTTCGGCGCACTCTGACCACACTGGCGGCGACTTTAAGCATGTCTCTATTTCGCGAAGGGTGCGCCAGCCGCCGCCGGCCCGGCCAGACCGATTCCGCTCCGCTGCAAAGTACGTGTTGTGACGTCATTCAATAGCTTCGGAAGTTGGACGGAGCTGTTCTTTTCGAGCTCTCGGCTAATTTATTCCATTCACAGCACACATCTGAAGGTACATGCAAGCGGGAGAGAGAGCCCGATCCAGTAGACCCCGTACCGCCGGAAACGCGCGGAAGCCGTTAAAGCGTCGGCTTTACTTTCAAGCCGCGAACTTTAAACGCAAGCGCCCTTGAGCACCCATCCGTTTTTGTGGCAAAAAATAAAATAAATAACCTTGCCCTTGCAACTGTGGGAGACCTCGATGCCGCCTGCTGCACCGTGCAACCGCGCCGTTGAAGGAATCGCAATCCGTTCGCCCCAAAGCCCCGGCCATCCTCCAATGGGCGCGACGCACCCACCTTATCCTGGCCCCTTGCGACTCTCCGCACTGTGGTTATGATATTTAATTTGCAACGGCTGCTCACGGCGGAAGCGGGAAACGACCCGCCGGCGCCTAACCTAACCGTGCTCCCTCAAAAGCATCGCACTCTCTGTGGGGCTGAGATCGCTGAAATACAGGCTGGAGTTTTTGCGAGAACTTCGTCGACAGGTTCGGGAACGGGATCCATCATAACGCAGGCAAGACGCCGGCCCAAACGTAAACGAAGCGACGGTAGCGACCCCCGATAGATGCCTTCAACGTGCGGCGGCAGTAGCTTTCATTTTGGCTGCTAGACCACACCGCTAGCCGCGAGAAATCGCAACGTCTGCGCTTACGTCATGTTTCACGTCACTGCGTCCTATAACGTCATAGGAGTGCGCCGTGACGTCAAAGTTCCCGAGTTTGAATCGGAGTGGCGAAAAAACTTCTTCAACGTTGAATCCAAATTTCTTTGAAATAAATGCATCTTTCACTCCCGGACAGGCGGCAACAAAGCCATGAAATGCCGAACTCTCGGATTTTGCTAACAAAAAAAATTTGAAAGAGTTCTCACTGCCCCTTTAACAGATCCTGCGGTTAACCGCTAACCAACGAATTCGGTGGCGGCATCTATGCGCGCCACTGAAACCCCACGCCCACTCACTCAATATAAAAAAAAAACCTGTGCCGAGGATCGGAATCGAACCAGGGCCTTTGTAGTTTGAGGCGGAGACTCACCACTCCGCCACGACTACTCAAGATTCAACCATAAATAAAAACGCATCTAGTGAATGCACTCTTCCGATGCAGAAGCCTCCGCGCTTTAGCTACGTAAATGCTGGCCTAACAGAGCTAGGCCAACAGCATATTTTTTTAACTGTCTTTTACCTTGACTCCCGTCTCTAACAAACGAATTTCGTTAATTAGTTTGAAGTTTTCTGGCACAGCCAGGTATGTTTCGCTGGGCAAGCGTGCGAAGACACAATTGCTCTTTGTACTGCGCACTGCCTTGTACGATCACCGACCATCGTGCCATCATAGTTTTTCATCGACCGCGGCAATGACCTGACAAGCCTTAACAGGCTCCTTCAAAGGTTAACTAGCACTTGAATCGGCACTTGAAGTTCCTCTACTGTTTGGCGCTTGTAAATCGAGACGCGTCGAAAATAAAACCACCAGGAACACAAAACTCATAGACGCTAAGCGCCATAACAAGTCGAAACTCTCCTGGCCGCCTGTGGCGGCGCCAAGCATCGGCTTTCTTTGCTTCCAACATTCAGGTTGTCTTTTGTCCGTATTCCTTGTGTGATAAAAGTGCACTATCGGTTTTAAAACAAAACTTACTTCAATATTGAACCGCGCAACCTTCCTTTGTCAGCCTCAGAGATTCGCAGCTTCATGTTGGAAGGAAAATTCCTCCAAGGTGCGTCTCTTGTCCAATGACGTCATCACGCTTGTACTTGCAAGATTTCTCTGTGGCGGCGGTACCTGTATTTTGGTTCTTGCTATTTTCTACCTTAAAAGATATTTGTTTTCAGTAAGAGTGGGGGTTTTGTGACCCGGAGCTGGTATTCTATCGATACAAGCCAACTTCAATTTCTCCTCAATGTTCCTTTAATTGGCATCTCCAGGGGATTTTAAAGCACTTTGAGTTTACTATCACATTACACTTCTTGAACCTTGTCTCAGTTGCAAGAAATAATTCCGGAATATAATCAAACGTCAACAACGAGAAAACAAACAAATACTGGATTTCGACCGCAAAGCCACCGCTAAGCAAAGCTGCTCTGAGCTGCCACAGGTTAAAATTGTGCCTAGGCTCTGTAGGCTATTTTGTTTCTGCTTCATATTGCCGCGAATATTTGCAGTGTTTGTTCGTTTTTCAAATCTGCCGCGACACCACCTTATCGCTTTGTTTGCGGCGCAAGACGCGACTAGATTTATCTCGATTGATCGCAGCCAGGCAAAGCTGATTCTACGCTGTTCCGGAATGTTCTAGTAACTTTGCGCCCTTTATCTCGCATGTTCGCTATCAGCTTTAAATTGAGCACGGCCGACAGCGGCGGGCATTCTGTTCGACGAACGCCGAGCACGCTTGTCGCTTCGCCGCCGCCGAGTGATTCAGTCCATTTTGGGTGCTAGTCAGCCCAATAAACAGTTCTTTTAGAAGACCCTTTCGTCCGTCTTCATCGCTGCTTCGACTGCCGTCACCACTACGTGACAATATCATTCGGACAGAAAATTTTCCATTTCCGAGAGGTGTGCAGTGATACTCATCCCCATGTTTCCAGTTTCTAGATTGTTTGCCTGCATTATCAAGGATGAGAGCTAAAAGCATTTGAAGCTTACAAAATCATTCTTGTAAGATCGACAATTGGGGTTTGATGCCCCAGCGCCTCGTGCCGAAGAAGGTGCAAAACACAAGCGGAACACGAGGCTGACAAAGTTCAGTTTGGCGCACAGGAACGCTTGGCTACCGAGGTGCGCTGAACTAGCAAAGGTTGTGGCCGTCGACACTTCTTGTTAGCACTGTGCACCCAGCCCCTCCACAGGTGTAAAGACGCAAATCAAACCAGAAGTGTGGACGGCCACAACCTTTGTTAGCACGGTGCACCCCGGTAGCCAAGCGTTCCTGAGCACCAAACTGAACTTTGTCAGCCTCATCTTCCGTCTGTGTTTTGCTCCTTTATCAGCACTGGCCGATGGGGCATCAAAGCCCACTTGTCTTACATTCTAAATATGCGACACCTTCAAACCTGGCTGCTGATCTCAGCAAGACATCCGGGTTCTGTGGTGCAGCAGGATCCATGCTAGTGGAAGACTGCAAAGTATGAAAAGTGTTCACATTTGCTACAAAAGACTAATGTACAAGGTAAATTAAAGGGCAACTTCAGAGGATTTTCAAACATATTCTGTTTACTATCACATTACACTTCTTGAGCCTGGCAGAGTCCCGAGAAATAATTTTTCCAAATAGGAAACAAAGAAATAATGAAACACCATTAACTAGAACACAAAAAACTTGATTTCATATAACAGATCAAAATATGATGTTAAAGGGTTTGATTTGTAACACTGGGGACTGGTGGCTGTCACATTCTGTAATGCACCAACTAGCTTTAAAGGAGTATAAACACCTATCTTTTGGGTGTGTGTTTTTGCTTTCTAATGAGGCATCAGGCATTATTATGCATGGATTACCTTGTGGTATTCTCCTATTCTCAACAGTCTAGAAAGAGAACAGCAGTTCACAATTGGTAGCGAGGTAAAGGAAGTGGTAAAGGAATACGTTTATTTAAGGCAGCTATCAATAGTGACAGCTGATGCGGATCATGAGGGAAAAACTACAAGGATAAGATTGCGATGGAGCGTATATGGCGGGGTCTATCAGGTCATGAATGGCAGTTTACCAATATCCCTCAAGAGGAAAGTGTACATCTGTATCTTACCAGTACCCACCTATGGGGCAGAAACGTGCAGGCTAACGAAAAGGGTTCAGCGTAAGTTGAGGACAACGCAGTGGGCAACGGAAAGAAAAATGACGGGCGTAACGTTAAAGCAGTATAACACCTACCGTTTGAGTGCGTGTTTTCTTCTTTGTTATGATGCGTACGGCATTATTATACATGGAGTAGCAGCTATTAATCTCTTACGACCGCTTAATAATTTAAAATTGCATTTCTTTTTCGTCCAATTTCGGCTTGAACACTTGAACAAGGACAGTGACGCCAATGTGTGCTTACACGTCACATGAGACATGAAAAAACAGCAATATAATCGCTGCTTGCACATTCGTTGTCATTCCGGCAATTGAGGAAGGCCGATTTCAGCACTGCAGTAAATTAGAACAATGAAACAGCGATTCTATGGACATTTTTTCATGGCTCACGTGAAGCAAAAGCCCTCTTTGACGTCAGAGCCATCGTTCGTCTGTTGAAACCGAAACTGAAACCGCAAGACAGGAAAAAACAATTATAAATTATTTAACGATCGTAGGCAAACATCACATGGTGATTCATGCATAGTAGCGTCTTCTGCATCATTGAAGAAAAGAAAACATGCCACCAAAATTAGGTGTCTATACTCCTTTCAGAGACCGGAAGCAGGAAGAGTGGTTGAGGGAACACACGCGGGTTAATGACATCCTAGCCAAAATCAAGAGGAAGAAATTGGCTTGAGCCGGGCACGTAATGCGAAGGTAAGATAGCTGCTGGTCCTTAAGGGATTCCAAGAGAAAGAAAGCATAGCAGGGGGCGGCAGAATGTTAGGTGGGCGTATGAAATTAAGAAGTTTGCAGGCATAAGGTGGGCGCAGCTTTCAAGACATGGTTAATTGGAGAGACATGGGAGAGGCCTTCACCCTGCAGTGGGTGTAATCAGGCTGATGATGATGATGATGATGATTCTCCCGTGACTGCTAAATAATTTATAATCGAATTTCTTTCTCGCGCTGTTTCAGTTTCAAGAGCTGAACGGGGACTATGACGTCAAGGAGAGCTTATAGGTCATGCGAGGCATGAAAAACTGCAATATAATCGGTGCTGCTACATTTGCCATTCCGAATATAAGGAAGGCTGGCTTCAGCACTGTAGTGAATTAAAACGATCAAGCAGCAATTATATCGCATATTTTCATGCTTCACGTTACATATAACCTCTCTGATGTCACAGCCTTCACTCGGCTGTTGAAACCGAGACAGCATGACAGAAAAATTCGATTATAAATTATTTATAGGTCCCAGGCAAGCACCACATGAGGATTCATTCATAGTAGTGTCTTCTGAATCATTGTAGAGAAGAAAACATGCCACCAAAATTAGGTGTCTATACATCTTAAATTATCATTGGGCTTTTTCAAATTACCGCGCTCGGAGAGCCTCTTCGCTGCCAGAAAATTCACTCCTGACAGGAAGGTGCATCATGCTCACATGAACTGGTCGCCGCTAGAACCAGCCCTCTGGCAATCATGGTGCCAAGGCCGTCCATGGATCACGGAAGGAGAGTGCCCTCTGCTGCTTTGCGTGCTGTTGCGTCTCATTGCTCGCATGCGTACGGCAGAAAGCTGATCCTAGGGAGCGAAAACAAGGACGTTAGTTATTCAGGGCAGCCGCGGACTCTTGCACTCAGATGCATGCATCAGCGGCGACAACACAAGTATATGTCCTTCAGTGCGTTGTGTGTTGTGAAGTATGCATGTAAGCTTCGAGATATCCTCAAAAGCACATGTGACGGGCAGTCGCACTCTAAAGACTTGCATTTGACACCACATAGAAGGGTTAATTGGACAGCGTAATTGGAAAAACATGGGAGAAGCTTTTTCCCTGTGGGTGTAGTGAGGCTGATGATGATGAGGAGGAGAGAAAAACTGCGCATGCACTGCTTAAACAACATGCTGTAGTCTCATAATATTGCATATTTGTTAACTACACACTAATTACTTGGGCGCCAATGATCGACCCTGCCTATACTGACTCTCCTGTGCTGGTTGCAATTTCTGTTGGTGAACTAATTCCTGTGGGCTGTAAGCAGAAAACAATCAGGATATGTTCTGCTCAACTGTAGTCTGCCGACCTCCAGCTGTTAATATTGCTGCCAGCAAGTAATGCACGCATAATTTTGACAAGCGTGCATATCAGCTGGTTGAACATTTTTCTCTAGTTTGTGTACTGTAAAAGTTTAGCTTCACGTTGTGTCTGTATGCTATCGCTTTTACTACAGAGCTAGCGCTCGAATGAAAGGCATTACAATCGGGCCTTGCATGTCGGCCCCGCACTGTGTGTGCAGGCATGATGATCCACACTGGGAAATTTTTCTTTTTGATGAGTCAAATGCAAGGTGGAGTATGCATACGGTATTTCTCAGGTAATTTAAGCACTTGTGGCAGAAGTCCCGAACACCAAGCTTTGTGGCAACGACCGAATCGGCACGCACAAGGTTAAGCTTCATCTTCAGCTGTCAAATGAAAATGACCTCCGTAGAGAATAAAAATTTTGAACAACAAATTTGACAGAGCACACATGCACGCCAGCTGGCAGCCACTACTTAAAGGGCCCCGACCACCCTATGGCTTAAAATGTCCTCTACCAAGGTTGTTGTGAGGCACCGTCCCCGGAACACACAACCGCAAACAATTCTTTAATAAAAGACATTACATTGGAGTAAATATATGGCAAACCAGCTATTTTTCCACGCTCCTCTCCTTCCATTCCCTCTCAGAGGTTTTTTTCCCTTCCGCTTGGTCTACTAGCTTTAGTCCTCCATCCCTGCTTGTTCTCTGTGGCTGCCCTTTCGTTTAGAAGAGTAGACAGCACGCCTTTTGTTTGAAAGTCAAATGGGGAGCTTTCGTTGGCGTCCGCGTTGGGCCTGTTATGAACGGAATGCACACCAGCCGAAGAGGATTAAGGTGCAGATCCCATCGACAGGGATGACCACGGTGGCGCAGCAACAGCAGCGGCAATTTCGACAGCGTCATCAGGTGGCCGACGGCTGCACAAAAAAAAGGATGACTAGCTGGGAAGGAGCCTGTTCTTCCCACGCTCGGCGCGATGCAAATGACCTTCCCCCTATGACTGGTTCCCTGCAAGAAGCGACCGACGATGGACAGATGACGGGAAGAGGGTAACGGTGCCTTCCAGGAATTAATCGTGTCTTGAAAAGAGCCGCCCCGACTGGAGAGAGCCTACCGCAGTTGTAGCCCACAGCGCGGCACCGGTGTTTTCGATAGACACGTTCCGCTTGCAATACGGTTGCACCATGGTGCGATAGAGCAGTGGAACTGTGAATCCCCCTCACCCATTCCCACGAGTGCCTCCGCTTGCTAAGTGCTATGTGCAAATTTTCTCATCGTTAAGAAATGTGTGACATATTGTATTGACCCCCTCCTGGTGAAGGGGCGGAACCTTAGGGTATTTAACAATCGTCCTCTTTAACAAGGCTTATCCAGTTGGGTCAAAGCTATTAACTTTTAATTTTTGACTGTTTGGTCTTTTCTAAATTATGTAAATAGGTTTCTTCAAAATTCCAGTAAACCCGCTTTTTTGTGTTTTTCCCAAATGTCAAGCTTCCATTGTTCCTCATCCCCTCTCCGGCCCAACCACGCTACCCCGCATCGTAACAAGTGGTCGCAGCGGTGCGATGCTGCTACCCGACCCATAACTGGCCCCATTGCCTATTGTCTGACCTCAATGGATATCCAATGCAGGGACCCTCCAGCATTTCTAGGAAAGCAAGCCTACACATGTGTGCATGTCTTCTGCGTGTTTGTCTTTTCTGTGTTTTTGGGTGCGTGACTGTCAGTTACGCTGAGAGAAACAGTAAAAGTACAGTAAGTGCGAGATGAATGAACACGAAGCAGTGTACAGGGTCGTTCAGAATACATGCGAACATGGCTCAGTGTGGCCGCGCTTTGCGGAGAGCATCCGGCGCGCATCGAAACTAAGCGGTGCAGGCACACAGGGGCCCGGAGGCGGTGATTCGTGTCGTCTGCTACAGTGGAGAAGCGCACAGGCACTGTTCTTCTATTGCAGTGAAGCGCACCAGACTCTGTGCCGATAGCGTACGAGCCCACCGATAAGGTGTTTCGGGAAAGCGCACATCTCTCGTTGTAGCGTGTTGTCTATGCTTCGGCTTGCAACTCAGTGGCCTGTTTTCTCAGTGCCACAATGCCGGTTAAATATATGTATTGTTGGTAATTTAGAAGCCCTGATATTGTTCGGTTATGCAGCTTACCAAAGTGAATCGGGCTTCTTGGGACGCCAATACTGCCCGAACGTTGACGACCATGGGGAGGGTGGTAACCTGCACTGAAATCGCGCATTAAAGAGCTGCTTCGCATTTGACTTCCACTCAAACGGGGTCTCCACAGCTAAGATCGATCTCGGGTGCCCCGACACTGCAGTCGGGCGGTCTGCATTGAGCCAGCGCGGCGTGGCTTCCTCAGAGCTTTACCGCACTATGCAAGTGACGTGGATAGCGGAGAACTTCATTTTATGCGCGTGCTGTGTGAGGCGGATGAGATACCTTGTAGCAGCTGCTTCTTCTTCTTCTTCTCCTCAAGATCGATGAAATCAACGTCATTCTTCTCTGCCACAGTTCTCTCATAATACGCCTCGCGCGAAAGTGTGCGCAGACTGCACCGCTCTGCATTGAATTTTATTAAAGAACTGATAAACATCAACAGTTGTAATGAGTTTGAAAGAAATCAGAATACGTTTAACTCATCACAAAATTTTTGTTTTATGGATGTCATTGATTCCAGCATTAGCCAGGCTGTGCGAAAATGCATTTAGAAGCTCGAGCGATCATTCACAGGACCCTATTCGTAGTGCGTTGTAAGAGCATACCACGCTGGTCGCTTTTTCTGGATCCGCTCTGATCCCCGATAATATAAAAGAGCGAAGCCAGCAGTCACCGAAACTGAGGTTGCGGATCGGCGCGTGGGCACTGCATTTCAATGGATGATGAAATGCAAGTATGCCTAAGGGCTGTGCAATGTGCGTGCATGTTAAAGACCCCTCGCGAATAATAGTTATCAGAGGAGCTATCCGCGTCTCACGTGACCCGATTCGCTTTGGTAAGCCGCATAGCCGAATAATAGCAGGGCTTATAAATTTCCAGCAATACATATATTTAACAAGCATAATGGCACTGAGAAAACAGGCCACCCCGTTCCAAGCCGAAGCTAAGACAACGTGCTGCAATGAAAGAAGTGCGCTGTCCCTCAACGCCGTATCGGTGGGCTCGCTACAAGGCTCTCTATTGCTGAAGGCAGCCTGGCTGCTCCCCAAAATCATAAATATTTTAGACAACAACGCGAGGAGGCAACACGAAAATGAACCTTTGACCTGGCATCAAGCACACAATACATGAGAGAACAAAAAACAGCACGATGCTTCCATTCCACATGCGGTTCTCTAATGTCCTGCGCAATATTTCACAATGGTGGCATTTAAGCAATATGTCTATACTACAATTCAAAGATCCTCTACAAGTCTCTCTGTTGCTGAAGGGAGCCTGGCTGCTTCCCGCAACCATAAATAGTTTAGACACACACACAGACAGAGACGCCTGTCTGACTCTGAAGTATGTTTCTATGTAATGTACATATTGCGACTGGTAAGCGTGTGAGTGGCAGTAGCAGAGGCATCCGCAGTAAAACTTCGCTCAGTACATACGTGTATCTGTGCAACTGTTGTTGCTGGCTCAGACTTTTCGAGGTCCATTGCAGTGATTGTTCTCTTCGACATCCTCTGGATAAGCTCCGCTTTTGTTACTGGAACACAAGTGAGAGATAAAATAATGAAATCGACAGCAAACACAGGGCAAGCTAAGAAAACGGATCAGTTAGTGTCTTGCGTTCATTGCTTTCTAAAAACCCTATGAAGCGAAAAAAATAGCAGATCTGAACACAGCCGATTTCTTCCTGCCTCATGCAATTACTTGAATTCATGAAAAAAATCACGAAATATTATTTCGCTCATAGTGACGCTTACGTCGAGACCTGCTACAATGGGACCACGCAGTTTTTCCCTTCTTTGGGAAGCGTGCGCTGGGCTGCTGTGTGCACGGATCGCAAGCACAGAGGAAGTGGTATCGTAAGCGTTCTGCAAGTGCTCTAAAACAGTAAAAAAGCATGTGCATCGACTTTATGTAAAACGCCACCAAGCTTTGTTAAAAGCGTTAGGCTTTACTGTACACGCATCACACGTTTGACACTTCTGAAATCTGACCACGTAGCGACGTAACTGCGAAACTCATCTCCAAGCTCCATTACTTGGGCGGAATAGAATGCCTTCTCATCTTTTCTGCCGCGCCAGTAGACGTCTTTTTTTTCGCTAGGTCGCTAAAGCCAGTCGGTGAGGCATCATGGAAAGGTGTAGCGCAAAGGAACCAAGGACGACATAGAGTCGTGTACGATACCTTTTGCGCCGTCGGTCGAAGTATTTCACGTACGCATAGCTCGCCGCAGCTGACGAACCCATTGTGGAAGTGTCACATGTGGCTGCAAAACACACAATCTAATAACTGTAACAACCACACACACCGACACAGTGCTGAGTGATGACGCAAACGTTAGACGCAAACGACCGCAGACTTCGATTGGCTTGGCGACGCGGACCGAACAAGGCGCTGCATGCGATGATGATGATGACCTCTTCGTTACAAACCGGAATAATAAATACGTTTTATTCGTTCAATTTCGTATGTTCATTTCCTTCGGAAGAACTTGCGTCTCCGACCGTGATCTCTATACCGCTCCATGTCGCAGCCTCCTCGTGCAGCGCATCCGGCCATCCAGTTGACTGCTGATTGACCGCATGTAGTAGCAGACGACACGGGGCTCTACACACCATGAAATACTTATAGTTGAAAAGTTACAAATACTACTTTGAAGGGTAAATAGTTATGAGGTCCGTGGCAAGCCGTGCCACAGAGCGTTGGTCCAACGTAAGCAGAACCATGTGCAGAACCAACTAGCCCGTCAATCGGTCTTGCACTTGTGACTGCCCATGGAGTGTGAATAGGGTGGCTTAGTGTAACTCTATGGGCTCTATCATGTATGAGCTTTATGGTACCGCTGTAACCTAAATGTCTGATGTGTTCTGCGATTTTTGATCGCCACTGCATTACACAAAGTAGTCGCTATGTGACAAATCGCCTTCGGTTTCGGTTTCAAAGCTGGAAGCTATAGTTGCGCGCGGTGACTGATTGTGCTTTGCGCTTTTTACTTAGTGCTTTAAGGAGAAAGTTTTGTGTGGCTTACGAATAACACGAAGCACCTGTAAAGTCTGGGCCTAGCCGTCAGACGACGCTAGAAAATTTTGAGTTTCGGTTTCGAAATATAAAAGATCCTGTTGCGCGGCTCTTGGCTCATGATCATAAATAATGCTGGGCCCTTCCCTGTTCTCTGCGCTGTACACAGCAACTTCTGTGTTATCTACGATAAAATAAACACTTCTTTTAGAAGTCCCTTAAATGCAGCAAGTGCTTTAAAAGTCTAATTGCTGCAAAAAACTATTTTCTGGCACGGTGCGTGGTATATATCATAAGTACTATATTGCCACTGACCTGTAATCAGCGACTTAGGACCAGCAGAGGCGGAAATATAGATTGCTGAATAGATAAATTGATGCACTGAAAGAATTTATGTAAAGAAATCAGAAGTGTGCAAGGTACGAGGAGGAAGAGGCTCTCAAAAATAAACTGCTAGTGTGCGCTAGAACACAGAACTGGGTAGCACAACAGCGCCCGCGAGGTGCTTCGATCGAGGTGATCGAGGAGTTCTATAAGTATAGTTTCCTATAAGTATAGTTTCGGACTGTTCTCTGGCACACCGTTGTCGCGTCCGGGTCGTAATGGTAGCGGGTGAATGTTTTGGCTATGCTCGAGGCAATTAGTATTGCCAGGGACTCTGGAACCTTTTTTTTAGTGAGAGGGCATGACTTCGAGCTTATTTTCTTATTTATTTATTTATTGCTCATTTACAAAATAAATTATATATATATATATATATATATATATATATATATATATATATATATATATATATATATTCAATGTTCAAAGCTTGATTCAAGGTATCACGTTGCGGTGACGACACTCTATCTGTGAAGAAGACAAAGAAAAGGCTTCCAAAATTAACTGTTTAAGGGGCTAACTCACGCCCACTAAGAACTGAATTACTCGGCGGCTGCGACAGGCTGAATTATGGGTGCTCGGCGGTCATCGACCTGAATGTCATGCAGAATTATTGGTCGTGCTCAATTTAAAGCTGGACAGGAACCTTCGAGATAAAGAACCAAAAGCAGCAAGAATCTAGAAAAATGATGAATCATTTGCACGTGGCCATGATCAAAGGCATTAGTTTGGTCGCACCTCGCATTCCAATACAAAATGGTAAAACCGCGTGCCGGCGGTTGTGAGTGCGACACAACAAATGGTGCAAAGGTACATGGCAATATAAAAAAAGTTGAAATGAGGAGCTTATAGGTGGGAAGCTGTGCGCACTAGTAGTGATAAATTCCATTAAAAAAGCCTATGTATAGTTTGTTTCAATTCTGCTAATCATGATCATGTACACGGTGAGGTCGATATATAGTCGATCGAATTCTGTAGGGACATGACCGGTTTAGGTTACTTATATAGGTAATACTTTACAACTGGCTACTAAGCCAAGCTGCTCATGCAGCCCCACTGTGCTTTGACTTAAAAGAGTCCTAGAAATAATATGTGTTTCAATTTTCAGAAATCTGATCCAAGTAGAAGCAAATGGAGACCCGCCTGAAAAATGTGGGGGGCGACCTTCCCCATTGCCCCCCCCCCCCCCCCCCCCTGTTCCGTGGTTCTTGAGTATAGCCCACCTGAACTCGGGTAGGCGGCCCTATAGATAAGTGATCGGTCGCTGGAGTGGGTATATCTCGTATATTGTATATCTGATATTGGTTACAAAGCCGATGTCTATTGGAAAAAAAGTTTAAAACGTCCGAGGTGTTCTGAGAGATGTTCGATCCGACGAAGCATTCGGTCAGGAAAGATCTTTGAAGGCAGTTCGCAGAGTATACGGGATTGTTTTTTTTCGAATATATAGCTTTCGTTGAACTATAGGAACGTTTTGGAATTCTTTTATTGACATATCTCATATAAACCCTTCATTTCTGCAAGAAAAAAAAATGCACACGGGTAGGCGGCCCTATAGATACGTGATAGCCCGCTGGAGTGGGTACATCTCGCATATTGTATATCTGGTATTGGTCGCAAAGCCGATGTCTATTGGTAAACAAGTTTAAAACGTCCGAGGTGTTCTGAGAGATGTTCGATTTGACGAAGCATACGGTCAGGAAAGAATTGAAGGCAGTTCTCAGTGTATACCTTGTTGTTTTTTTCCAAATATATAGCTTTCGTCGAACTGTAGGAACTTTTAGAATTCTTTTATTGACATATCTCAAATAAACCCTTCTTTTCTGCAAGAAAAAAAAACACACAGTGAACGAGGTTCATGAAAATCTCCTCTCAGTATAAAAAGACAAATAATTAAGGTAATTGAGAAATTGCGAAGTACGATCGTTGGTCGTGCGCAGCAACCATGAGAACGAGAGGTACATGCTAATATAATGCTTGGACTAGAAGGAACAGACTCGTACGTGTACAATTTCGAGGAAAAACGGTACGCGCAAATTCTATGCTGCCTGCGGAAATCGTCTGCTACTGCAGCTCCACGAATTTTCACGGAAAGCTGCTTTTCTTTTATATAATGAATTCAAGTCTGCATTCATTTCTTTCGGCGTGGCTTGTCTGCAGTGCTTTTAAAAAAATTAGCAGATTAACAGCAGGAGTGATTTCCAATCGCCTCTATCCGTGTTTTCACAGGCCTGGACAAGTAAGCGGGAATGGTATTCACGTGCATCAAGCAATATGCGTCCAGAGGCTTCTGAATGTGCTTCCGCTTTTGGATCATGACGTCATGAACTTCGCAGACGCATGAAAGGCGTTTATAGTAGCTCTGTTGTCGGGCAAAACCTTGAACCGCTTTCCCTATAGCTTTAGCCGACACGGATAACCTGAATGTGATAACGACCGCGGTTTCTTGTTCCTCTAACTTGAAGTAAAGATTTGGAACGTTGCAGCTGTGCATTTTTGTATTGTTACAAGTACGATCCTCGATGCGCCACCAATAACAGGCTTTCGTGAAACAAATCAAGGAAATAAACTCAAAAAGAACTCTCAGCGAGGGCTACTTTCTGCTACAATGGCAGCCACAAAAACATTATGTGTCGTCTGCTAGCGGTTCATCTGAAAGCGATGCGTTGCGGTGGATGCGGGCTAGGTGGCGTGAGCCGCCATCCAATTTCAAGGCTTTGGCCTTGCTCATCCATCCACCTATTTAACCTGTTATGCATCAAGCCATTCCAGCTGATCCAGCTTTGCAAAGCGTGTATGGCGTGTCTTCTAGAGTAAGTGGGTCAGCAGTGGCAAAAAAGCCCTTTACATCACGTCGCCTTGAGCTAAAACAGCCAACCTACGATTCCAAAGCGTCGCAAGGTGTACCTGGCTAACGAAAGCATCGCAGCGGTCACTCACGTCGAGCGAGGCTGCTGAAACGCCGCCTTCGACGTCTGGTAACCGGAACCCAACTTGTCTCCTGCTCCGCTCGCGTTTAATGTAGCTCTAGTGTCGCTGAGCCTAGCAGTGAATCCCACTTTGGGTCTGTGCCGTTGGCGGACGCCACAGGTGAAACTGGCAGCAGCGTTGAATGTTGTCACTTGTACGGCAGCAGAGACGACGACACCAGAGGGGCCCACCATAGTTTCTGTCGCACACGGACTGCGTGGAACCGCAGATAGATGCCAAAAGCGAGGGTGACTGCAGCAGCAGCAGTGATGAGTGCGGTGGCCCGGACGACGGCTAAGATGACGGTGCCAGTGGACCGCACGGTGGGGCTGTGCCACTGTTTAATGGTGCAGTGCTCCTTGCTCAATGTGTACTGGACTTATGACGCCAGAAACACTGCCTGGCTCGTCGACGACATTGGCGGAGGCAGTTGTTCTGAAAATGGCCTTTCTTGTCGCTAACGGGTTGATTTGGGCAGCGCTTGATCCCTTGTTCGGGTACCGGTCGGGCCTGCCGCAATCAGATTACCTCTTCAGAAAGTTGTGAGCGCCGAAATGTGCAAGCTTCGTTCAAAGCCATTTTTACTGCGAAGTGTGCATGGCTCCCCTCCTGGTCAGCAAAGACTGTCAGAAGCTAGCCTGCAAAGTGTGCAGAACACAACCAGAAGTGTGTATTTTTAATCAAAGAGGCTGTTTTTTGAGTTAATGAACCACAGGGAACAGCTTTGCCCTCTTACGGACAATGAATTTTCTGCTGAACATCGCTTTGTTGTCTCTTCAAGAAGTGCACATAACATAACACGTTTTCTAAGGAGTACTTTAGCTAGGCTTATTGGTGCATATTCTGGAAAGGCACAGGAGCGCAAAGTATGTAGAAAGGTGAAGTGATTTTGACATGCCAGCATATTTACCCTTACGCAGAGGGAAAGACCGCAAACATTCACGCATTTATGGACAACAGCTATACTCGGGTACAACTTGAGAACACTTGGCTTTTCCCCGTCAAAGGACCCCCTTCCAGCCAGTGGCGTCGGCCGATTCTCATGACCCTGCTGGTATGACCAAGCAGGGAGTGGCAGACGAAAGGGGGTAATCCTTCCCACTGTGTCCACGGATAGAACCCTCTCTTCATTGCGAACTGCCTGCAAGGTTGAGCACTACGATATTCTTAACTTAGCACCAGTGCTGTGTGATGAGCATGTGATGCTTCGTGCTCCTCAGGGCATCCATATTCCAGCACAGTGCATGTCGCAAGTCCAGCTTTTGTGCTTCTCTTCAGCGGATATTTTACCACACAAATCTGATGCTTCTACTTGTAGAGTAACACTCATGCTGGTTGCGTTGTGTGCCTAAGCTAATTTTTGAGCTACTTTTACTGCATATCACAGCAAGTTACTTAAAACTTGTAGTTGATAGCATGGTAGCGGATAAGCCACTCCGATATGAAACACGCTGGCAGATTCAAACAGCCACCCTGAAACATTCAATCAGAGATACTACCGGGGTACTGTGCAAACCTGAAGAAAGAAATGAGAGATGGGAGATGGCGGGAATTTGTTTTGGCATCTGCTCGTGGTTCCCAGCCTTCTGGTGGCACTGAGTAGTTGTGGTAGTTATGGCTACACTTTTGTGGTAATTAGCAATGCCGGCAGTCAGGGTGAGCTTGTCGAGGCCTGTTCTGAACGGATTACTAATCCCCAGGAGAGTTGTCAGCATACTCTCCACAGCATTTTGAACTTGTTGCAGCCCATGTTGCCCATTGTTTCTGTCCGTAAGAAAAAGCAGGTAGTCTCTGACATACTCAAAAATCCTGTTATGAAAGCTTTCCAACGCAGTTTGTAAGGTCCTCTTTTTATAGCAAAGAAAAATCTTGTTCACAATACATGAGACACTGGCAGATACTGGCTTTTTGTATGTACAGTGTCGATACCCATGTAACAACGGTGGCATGCAAAATACAAATGAAAGGTAAGAAGCTCCAAAATGACCTGAACAGAAATATAGCACTTGGCTATAAACGCAAGTTCATCATTGTTTCATGCTGTTCCCTTTTATAATAAAACAACTAACTCATCTAGCTCTCCATGTTATCGTGATTAATGCCTCGGACACTTGAGGTACTGAGCAAATATGTTGAACAATGATCGTTATATTAGCGTAAAGTTAAAAAACATGCCAATATGTACCATGTGTGCACATGCCCCTTCCTCTCTTCTGCACATTTTGTGCCGCATAGTTCTGGCTACAATTTTGCCGTGCTGATATCATTTCAATATGAATGTAATATATAAACCTTAATTTTACACAGGTCAATGTATTTGTTGTAACCCACAGCTGACTGAAATGCCAGTAAACATCCCTCAAAAACCTGGGATAAATTGTATATATGTTGCATTAAAAGGTATCTTAAAACTATCCGTAACAAAGACATTTTTGGTGCAAATTGTCTTTGCAACCTCTGTTTTACATGACCAACCAATTCAGTTCATGACAACTCATCACTAACTTTTTTTTGTCAGTGTGTGGACACCATAGGTGCAGTGTTAGGTAGCAAGTTTAAATAGACACTGAAGGCAAATTTCAGTTGCTATGTATCAACAGATTTCTGCATTCCAATTACGAAGTGGTTACTTTCATTAAAAACGTTTAAGCTGGTAAAGGTAAAAAATTGAGTACAGGTATCATCACCACCAGCCCTATTCTCAAGGAAATAGTGGTGGTGCCAAGACTGGTTTCCCACCGTTCACTTTCTAGCAGAGATGACAGAGCATTTCTCAGTCTAGATATGAATTTGAATGAAGTAGCGAGAAAAAAAATTAATTTTTAAATCCAGTTTTCCCAACCAGAAATATATATTTTGCTGATAAAGAAGTAACAGAATGGTTAGAAAGGGCCATACAACATATTTTTACTAAGAACAGAAATTGCGTGGACATGCCCTTAGTGTCCCTTTGAGAAGCAGTATTTGCTTTTGCGTGTTGTGTAAACTATAGTTGAACACAACTCAAGAATGAAGTGGCAAATGCTTCTCTATAATTCATTTCGCAAGTTGTTTGCATGGAAGGTACGACAACCTGAGCCAATCAGGATGGCGCACACTATATAATTGGGTTGCTGCGTGCCTACCACACCCATTGCCTTGTGACAGGCAGCTCCATTTCTGTGAATGAAGGTTTACTAGTGTTTAGGCTGTTTATTTCTTGAGCAGTTGACACTTGATGTCTTATTATCTTTATGTTTGTTTTCAGATGGGTGGACATGTTCACACAGTGACGAGGGCATATATGGCCCACTTTTCTTTTTGTCATTACCTGTCCATATTCAGTTCTTTAGTTGTCACGTCACAGTTGTTTGGATGGACATTTATTCACTCCATTGTGGTCCATGCCCAAGGAAGCTGAGACAAATCCAGGTGAGCGCAGCCACATGTTGATATAGGTGAAGTGGAAAACACGCCTCTTTGCTGTGCGTTGTCAGCGCATATGCGGTTGAAATTAATCTGGAGCCCTCCATCATGGCGTCTACAATAGCTCATCAGAGACATTGTCATTCTCATTTTTGCTAATCTCATTGTGGCACCGCTCGATGTGCTCGGCTTGTATACGCAGACGTTTAATGGATCACATTGGCCTGTTAACGGGCTCACATCTTATCGCCATCATCAAAACTCGCATGCACTTCTGGTTGTGTCCTCCTCCTTCATGCTCATTACAATGCCTGGTCCTTTGAGAGGCATCCCCTTCATTCTTAGGTTGTATTTGAGTATAGTAAATATGGAGAAATGTAACTATTATTGTATGTCACTTGCTGCCGTGTTGTTCGTGTGGTCTGTGTACAAAACTCTTACTCTTGTGCCATGATATAGTGTGTAGTGTTTTTGTGTATTATCTAGGGTTGTTTCATTAAACAGATGGCATTGGTGGATTCTGTTTATACGAGGGGTGATCAGTATATTTGTACCTCCTGGTCTGTAAAACATTTATTACCTCATGAAAGGGCAATGAAAAGAAAGTTTGATGTTCCCACTTTCCCACTTTCCAAGTTCCCACTTTACATGATGTTTTCATTTTGCACATGGCACCACTGATATTGAAGTAGTCACAAGGAAAATGTTAGTATACATCAGTGTACGGTTATAACAGTTTTTCGAAACCAAATTTTGGATGGCAGAAGGTGTTCTTCCTATCATTATCCACCATCGAATGAGTCCAATTTATGGTAATGGGTATGCTATGTTTCCATCAGAATGGGGGTACAAACTGTATGGACATGCAAGATCCAGCTGTGTTGAGTGTGAAAGATGAGGAGTGCAGTGAATGCCCGCTGTCTGCATCTCACATCTGAACTCGTGGCACATGTGGATGAATTTAATTGTGATGATTGTCACACTAAGCAGACGGTTATTGCGGGCATTCTTGAACTTGATGATGCTGAAGGACAGTGCACTTTTTCTTAACGTTTGTCCTAAAAAAATCCATCATTTAACATGACAATGCTTGGTATGACAACACGTTAGGTGGCAATACCGTTGTGTTGAATAAGCTGCAGTTCCTGGATGTTCTGCATCACCCACCAGTAGTTCTGACCTAGTGCCTTGTAGCTACTGGCTATTCCATAGCTGAAGAAACATTTGAAGACCTTTAGTGCCCAGTTGGGGCCATCAGCCTCATTCTTCTCTGAGGGCATGTAAACAATATTGCATCGATGACGCAAGGGCATCATTGTAAGTGGGGGACTGAAAGACCGGCAGTGAAGACGAAACGCAGGGCGTGACGACGAGCTTGAAAGGACGGATGGACACAGAAGAGAAGAAGATGCAGGGTTTTCCGTCACGATGAAAGAGATCAACAGATGATGATCAGATGAGAGCTGGTCCAGGAAGCTTCCAGGCTGTAGCTAGCTAGATCACCTTGAGCCGACGGCCGAGGCCCATGAACACACCGAACGGCATGGCCAGGGGCTGTGTTCGAATATGTTGGCGGCTTCTAGGGTCGGTGGGGTCATAGGTTGGAGTAGCGACGGCGTCATCAAGTTCTCGTGTCTTCTGGTCGGGCCAGGGGACGGGGCTGGGGTGAACGACATGGTCGGTTCTGGTCTGGCGGGCTGGGGCACAACCGGGCGGTGCGGGCAGGAATACACGACCGACGACCACGGCACACGCAGCACGCCGAAGCTCCAGGACCAGGATAGGGTGAACTCCGCACCTCACGCCAAATGTTCCGTGACGGCAAGCAGGTGAAGACAGTACTAAGTAACAGATGGCGATGGAATGATTTAATGGAGGTGGGCCTAGCGCTAGCGCTCCGTGTCGCGCCACTGCCACCTTTGTCGTCTTCGAGTCCGTGACAATATGAGCTGACTGAGAGACGCAGTTCACCCATATGAGTGTTAAGAGCTGCATATTGGCTCAAATGTGTGTTACAAAAGACACATATCGGCCCATTCGGGTGATTCGAGATCCATATTTTGGCTCAAACAATGATACGATAGACACGTATCAGCACATACGAGGAATACGAGGGACACATATGCCCATACGAGGCACACGAAGGACACATATCAGCCCATACAAGGGAGCGAAGGACACATATGCCCATACGAGGCACAGAAGTACACATTTCAGCCCATACGAGGGATACTAAGGACACAAATCAGCCCACAATAGGGATACGAGGGACACATATCACCCCATACGAGAGACATATTGGACACATATCATCTCGTACGAGCACAAACTAAACACAAATAAATGCATACGAGACACATATGCATCCATATGAGATTTTTCGATAGGGGAGTCTTGTAATTTTTAAAAAGGCAAAAGCTAAAGCCAGATATATACGGCGGAATGTAGTGAAAATGTCTTGGCAAAATTATGTGTCTTTAATAAACAGCACGGTAACATAAAAAAACATAAAAACCCTTCCTCTACCGACAAATACTGGTATACAAACAAGTATTAAACAAGAAGAAGACATTTTGGTTCGACATTTTTTTTAGTTTCTAATTCCTCCCACTATAGACAGTAATTCCTAAAATAGAAAAACACAACCAAAAAAAGCTCCTTACAGCCGGCGGCACAAACTATCCTTACAATAATTTGATTACACTTCAAGAAATACAGAGAGTACTGTCTATGGCTAAACAAATTGCACCAGGCCCCGGTGAAATTTATTATGAAATGCTGTCCCATCTATGTGAACACTCTGTCGAAGTTCTGCTAAATTTTTTTAACAATATATGGGTACTAGGAAAAGTACCTGGGGCTTGGAAAAAAAACCATTATTGTTCCATTCCTAAAACCACGAAAACCACCAACCTCGCCTGGTAGTTACAGGCCTATAACCTTTACAAGCTGTCTTGCCAAATCTTTTGAAAGTACTATAAATATTAGGTTAATGTTTATTCTAGAATCCCGAGAGCTTCTTGATGCCCACCAGTGTGGTTTTAAAAAAAACTTGTTCCACACTTGACCATTTAGTCCGCCTGGCAACCACATTCCGAGAGGCCTTTATACACAGACAACCCTGCCTTTCAACCTTTTTCGAAATGGAGAAGGCATATGACAGACCTGGAGGTTCGGGATTCTTCTTGACCTGGCAGAGCATAGCATCCGCGGGAGGATGCTGGAATATTTGAGCGACTTTTTGTCCAACCGTTCATTCCAAGTTCGTCTTGGGGCTACTCTCGCGAAGAATTTTACTCAGGAAAATGCATTCCTCAGGGATGCATTTTATGTACTACATTGTTCATAATAAAAATGAATTCTTTAGCCTTTATAATTTCATAGTCCATTATGTGCTCGGTCTATAACGATAACCTTCAAATTGCATTCACATCTTCTAGCTTGTCAGCTTGTGAGAGACAAATACAACTCACAATAAACAAGTTAGCACTTGGGCAGACAAAAATGGATTAAGGTTTTCTTCGCAAAACCTGTTGCGGTTCTTTTCTCGCTGCAGAAAGGACTGTAGATTGATCCCACCGTCCACTTATATGACACCGTACTCGCAGTAAAACGAGAACACCAATTTTTAGGCCTAATTTTTGACAGAAAGCTCACGTTCCTACCACCTATAAACACCTTAAAAAGACATCAACCCAATCCCTGAATATATTCAAAGTACGGTCACGAGCGGGACATTGGCAACTTTGCCTTTATGTCGCTTCCTCGGTGTTTTACGGAGACAGACGAAGCCCACTTTGGGCCTTTGTGCAACCATGGTCCGTAGGACTTGGAAGGTGCCTACGTGCCTTCAGAACACGTAGGGCTCACCCACCATCATTCTTCAAATCGCCACCACGCAAACAACCACTCATCGACTAAGCTCCACACTACACCAGCTGAGCCGCTTGCAGCGTAGACAAATTCTACATACACTCGCGCACACAGACCATGGTTTCTTTGCCATAGGGTGCGGACCTTGAACTGCCATCTCGACCGAGGTTCGTTTTAGAGAGGTCGTGCAGCACTGAGTGTGTAGAAAGAGTCAGCGCTAAGCATCCGGTATGTCAGCGCCACATTTGCTTCCAATGCCTGCCCTCCTCGCAACCTTTAACTGATCCTAGTTTCTCCCGATATTTTTTTTTACTTTCAAGTCGCGGCGCAGCTGAATTAAAGGGTTGACGCCAAGTGCTGCAACAAAAAGAGTACAAACTATTAGGATGTCCGACATAAAACATATGCACAGAATGTACAGCTATAGCATTTCGACAGATTAAAGTGGAGCCAACAACTGGGCCATTCTTACCAATGCGCCTTCAAGTTCTGCCACTTGTCTGAACTCTGATGTCAGTAAACGGTGGGAGATGTCACTTCAGATATCAAATGATGACCGAAATTCACGGCCACCGTACCCCACGCATTGTGTTACTTTCTGTATTGCCGAGACGTCTAATGCGTATATTCTTGGCCCTTACGCTTCTTAAAACCCTGCATACTGAGCATGGCTGCATTTGCAAACTTACGGGGCGAGCGTTTGCCCTCTCTGATACCGCCCGAAACCAGGCGACACCGCCTAGGCTGCCAGCTTACCAATCAAACAATTGAAGCGGTGATGTATTACTACCTTGAAACACAGTAACCTATTTAAGTGTTTGCATTGTCGATATCAACTAGCCGCTTCCTTTATCTCGGCTTCCGCTGCTGGCCCGAAAGACGCGGGTTCAATCCCGGTCAAGGCGGTCGAATTTCGATGGAGGCGAAATTCTAGAGGCCCGTATACTGTGCGATGTCAGTGCACGTTAAAGAACCCCAGTTGGTCGAAATTTCCGGAGCCCTTCACTGCGGCGTCTATCTTAGCCTGAGCCGCTTTTTGACGTTAAACCTCAATAAACCAAACCTTTATCCCGTTCACGGAACCTGAAGCAGGGCTAAAAATTTGTTCCAAGTTTGAAACCTATTACCTTCCTGTTTTGTCCCAATATCAGATTTAGGAAGGAAAAACTGCGCAGAAACCCGGAACCCGGGACGAGAAAGAACTCGGCGCCACAACAAGCGCTGTGCTGTCGTGTTCTTTCTCGTCCCGGGTTCAAGAGCCGGTTTTTTCCTTCCTAAATATGATGTACCAACTTGCCCAAGTATCCACATTGGCCCAACTAAAACCAGAGAGTGCCTAATTAGAAAAATAAAACGGCATTACTAAAGTAAAATTTAAAACCTGGAATATGAGCAACAATGCCGTCACTATCGGCACATTCTTCTCCCAGTAAGTGGGACCACGCCCGTCGCAGCGCTGACTCTTAATAAGTGCGCCAGTAGCAAGCGACGCGGAGGGTAGGCCATAAAGTGGGGCGGCCCGTCCAGTGTTCTGCACTTGGCCACAAGCTGTTTTGCAAAACTCGCGAAAGTGAAGCGCATGCAGTCTGCGCAGCGTACGAACTCGTGCGTGCCTCTAATTTGGCATTTAACAGGGGTCTTTTGATAAGCGTTCGCGAATTCCTTCTTATTGTGCCACTGCACGTTCCTGGACCGGTTTTCTTCCGCCTCAGAAATGCGAAAATTATTGCGCTGTTGTGGCACTCTGCAAGCGATTTATGCATTTTCCTTGCCCCGTTCCTGCTGTCGTCGAAGCCACTTCAATACCAGTCCAGGGATAGGTTCCTTTCGTTCGGCTTTCATAGTGTGTGTGTGGGGGGGGGGGGGGGGGCTTCTCGTGTGTCGGAACTCTTGCTGTCTTCCGAAAGGCCAGGAAACGATGTCGGCGTGCCTCAAAACGACTGGGAATGAGCAACGCGACCCAGAAGCGCGGCTCTCTTCTCGGCACAATGAGTGGAGACGCATAATGCAGCTAGCCGGAAGGCAGTGGACAGGCTTTGTATTTTAGCGCTGCTAACACGCTTCCAGGAAGGTGAAACACATATATCTTATCCTGAAAAAAGTTTGAGTGTATATTTTGAAGCAGTGATTCACTTGTTGCCCATTGACAAATACGGGCTCGTGATATGTTCGAAGTCTGTAGACATGATGCCGGGCGTCGCGCGTAACTTCCCGCGAAGAAAAATGTCGGAAGTGTGTCCCTGCTAAAGTGGCTGCACAGCGCTCTTCAGAAAAAAAACCTCGCCATCCGCGTAAATACGTGCCCTATTCGAAGAGAACTTCATCCTCGCCTTCTGAAGAAGCTCCGGACGTCCTCCCACCGTCTGAGGCCTCTTGGCAACCATGCTTGAGTGCAGCTGAGCTGGGCACTGACGCTAGGCTTAGTGCCTCTGCTGCCACGCTGGCGGAGGTAGCTCTGCCGGCGTCTCTCGTGGCATCACCTGTCACGGAGTCGACACCTGATCCGCGGCGCCAGGTCCAGCTTTGTGCTCCCGGTTCATCGGCAGATGCACCCCTCCTGCCTTCCCGAAATGCCAGATTGCTCGTGAGTTATCTGCCACCAGGGCACATGGCCATCAACTCTACACCACCGGATGGGCCTAAAACCGCACGGCATGATGAACAGGGCACTCCAATGGACTTATCGACACCTCTACCCGTGCAAAAGTGCCCTCGCGCAACTCACAAGCGTCCCTCAAACCACAGCCAACCGATTCCACCTTCGGCAAGTAAGCGCACCTCCCAAGGTGAGCGCACTTGTCTTACGATCGAGAACTCGACGGAGCCTACACCCGGATCGTGTTCTTACAAAGTGAACAATAAATCACCGCCCAACAAAAGCCTCACGGATATACCGAACAAGATTTTACAAGCTAACTTGGACGCGCGCCTCGGAACCAAAGGTTTTCGGGGCTTCACAGCCAGGACAAAGTCCAACACAATTGCAGTGTGGCTTCCGACTCTGACTGCCTTAGAGCGGCTGGCTGCAAACGCTTACAAGTATTTCACTGAAAAGCGAAATCGCAGTGCCAGTACAAGTGCATTTAGTTGAAGGCTCCGACTTGCAGCGCTGCGTCGTCTACAAGGTCGATATCACTGAGGGTAAAACTACCCTCCAGCGTGAGCTGTACTGTTCCACGCACCGTGTCATTCAGACCAGACGCATGGGAAAAGGGCGCTCTTGCATAATCACCTTGCAAGGGCATCTGACACTACCAGCCCGTATGTACTATTATGGCTGTATTTTACGGCCTCCGCCATGTAAACCGAGTGCGGTATATTGCTATAACTGCTTCCGTACTGGACATATGCACAAATCCTGCACCTTCACTGCTGTCGGCGAAAGTACATCGGAAAGAGAAGTGGCTTATCTATGCGGCCTTTGTAAATCTGACGACCACGAGATAACATCTCCAAGCTGTCCGACAAAACAAAAGGCAACACAACAGGCTCGTCGTCGAATGACTAAGCATTGGCCAATACAAGACAGTATAACTCCATTGCAGACATCGAATTGGTTCGCAGCTCTCCAGTGGGATGACGAAGAGTGGCCGGAGCTCCCTGAGCACACCTCGCATGATCCTTCAGCTCAGCAGTCTTCTATCGGTACTGTGCGAAAGGAATGCATCCGAAAACAGCCAGCGAAGCAGTGCAGTGTGCCTGAACTACCGCTGGACGATATGGCCGCAGTCGACGAACAAATCGCACTTCTTTTAGCGGAAGTCACCAAGCTCCGGCAACACCGGGAACTGCTCGCTCGACGTAGACGGGCAGCGGAATCATCCCCCGCATCTATCAATGGCGCAGAAACACCGCCTTCCTGCCGCTCACCAATGTCATTTCCTTCCGCCTCTTCCCAGATTACCGCAATGCCACTGGACAACGCTGCGACTTCTTTGCTTCGGTTTATTGTAATCCAGTTGTCTAACCTGACGTCCGTGATTCCACAGCGCTTGGGCTATTAAATAGAAATGGCAAGTTCCAGTCACGCTGGTATGCTGCAGTAGAACTGCAGAGGTGTTTCCACGAAGAGCGGGAGAGCTCAAGACCCGACTTCAAATTCCCAAGCTCCAGGTATGGGCCATGCTGCTACAGGAAACAAACGCCTTGCCATCGATTCCAGGCTTCAGTGTCTACATGTCTCCTTCAATGATAGACCGTCGTGTACAAACTGCTGCTCCCCTGTGAAAGGCGGCGGTGTATGTGGACTCACGTTTTCCGCATGTACGCCTTGCTCTCGAAAACTGGTGCCCGTCGTATCAAGAGGTAGTGGCAGTGGCTGCGAAACTTAAGAAGGGAACCGTAGTGGTCATTTCATTTTACATTAGACCAGCGGATGGTGCTTCCTCCCGCATTAATCTTGGCTGGTTACCAAGTGTCCGTCGGCAGTATCCCGGGTGTCCGATTTTAGTCGGAGGCGACTTTAACGCCCCTCACCAGGATTGGGGGTACCCCACTTCAAGCCCTCGTGGCAAGCGTGTGCGGGACGTCTTCACGGATGCCTAATTTGTGCTGCACAACCATCCTGGGACAGCAACACGGCCAGTGCATCAAACTCGCAGTGCTGCCGATGCTCCAGACTTGACTTGGTTGTCGGGTCCGGGTACTCTCTCCTGGCACATGGAGCCAGAATGCTGGGAAAGTGATCATCACCCTATCATCACCGGTCTTCACGCCTCACATTTCCGACCTTTACGCTACCAATGTTCTGTGATCAACTGGGAGAGTTTCCGCTCCTGTATGGACAATCTCTCCTCAGATTCTTCGCCAATACTTGTTAAGCGCATACAAACAGCGCTCAACAGTGCTACAACTACCACCTGGACTGATGTTGGTCGACCGGCACCAGACCTTGGCCTTATTAACTTGTGGGTGGCACGCCGTCACGTCGAGCTGGCTGCTACGAGAGACCCTACTTTGTCGCAGGCACGTATGCCATTGCACTATCTAACAGCTAAGGCACGAAAATATGAACGCGACCACTCTCGGTGGCAGTGGCATGCGTGGTGTGAACAACTTTTTGCAAGATCCTTGAATGCCTCTCTCTGGCGAATATTCCATTCAATGGAACGCGTTCGCCGTTCGACTAACGCAGCGGCAACCGCATGCTTCGCGGCTAACTTGTCGCCAGATGATTTCGCCAAAAAAGCAGCGCGAACGTTTTTTCCGAAACACGATGCTGTGCCGTCTTCATCCGCTAGTTTCAATATGGCAGGCATCCCAGCGCATGTATATCAAATGCCGTCTGATGTCGACGTAGATGGCATTGCGTGTCCATTCCCTATGCCTGAGTTGCTGGCTGCAATAGATGATGCGAAACAGAAAACAGCGCCTCGCCCGGAAAATACGAGGTGCAAAAGAACCTGAGTAGCGCTGCACTCCCTCAACTACTTGACACCATAAACAAAGTATGGTTGGATGGTGTAGTGCCGGAGAGCTGGAAATCCGCTGTCGTGATTCATATCCTGAAACCAGGAAAGCCTCCCATGGACCTCGCCAACTTGCGACCTATCTCCTTAACTCCTACGCTGTGCAAGCTGGTGGAGAAAATGCTAGCCACACGATTGTCATGGTGGCTACACTAGCACGGTTTTTATCACTCATCACAAATCGGCTTTCGTCCATATATTGGTACAGAGACGGGTTGGCTGTCTTAGCATCTGCAGTTTTGTCATCTACCCGCAGCCGCAATATGCGTACTACACGGATATGCACGTCTACACGGATGGATCTGCGTCTCCAAATGCATCAACAGCAGCTTTCGCAATTCCTGCACAAAAGACAACCCGCAGATTCATTTTGGGACACAAATCTACTTCAACCGCTGCAGAGCTTGTGGGCATTCAGGAATCGATTCGCCACATCTGCGGAGAACCGCCTCAGGAGTGGTGCATTTTCACCGACTGTAAACCGGCGCTACACATTTTAGGATGCTTCCTACGCCACACAGCTTACCAAGCTCTTGCTCTTGATATCATTAGTCTCGTATCATTTGCTCAGGGAAACGGCCACCGTATAGTGTTTCAGTGGATTCCCGGACACTGCGGACTCGATGGAAATGAGACCGCCGAAGCTGAAGCAAGGAGCGCCTTCAGCCGTGGCCTGTGTACAGCTGTACCGTTCTCTATAGTGGACACAACTTGTCTCCTTTCGGAATTGATGAGGAGGGCGACGGCTAGGTACTGGGCCCTGCCAGAAACCCGCCACATCCGCCTTTAACGGCTAGATCCGACGATGACCTTTTCAACTCCTCGCGGAATACCTCGCCCTATTGCATGCGTTATCCGTAGACTACGTTTAAACGTGGCATTCACGCGCAAATACTTGCACTTAATAGGACAAGCGGACTCCCCAGAATGTACCACATTTGGCGTGCTAGAGACTATAGAACATGTTTTAGTGGCGCGTCCAGCGTATGCACGTGAAAGACTCATACTCGCATCTGCTCTGAAGTCTATGGACACACGGCTCCTCTCTGAGGATTTAATCCTCGGCGCTTGGCCAGATAGTTTTTGAACTGTAAAGGCAACGCGAGCGCTCTCACGCTTTTTGAGCGACACGGACCTTGTCTCGCGTTTGTGATGTCAGAAAGTGTGCCTTGTTTTTTTAAAAGTAGTTTTTCATATGCCTCCTCCTCCCATCATCATCCTCCCCCATCGTGACCTTCTTTTATCTCCTCTTCCCATCCCCCAGAGCAGAGTAGCAGGCCAGATATTTATTTTTCAGGCCAACCTCTCTGCTTTTCCTATCAATAAACCCTCTCTCTCTCTTTTAGTAATGGACGTTGAAAAGGCATATAACAACATCAGTCACGCAGCCATTTTGAACTCCATTGACATGCTTCATCTCCCTCTGAGAGTGCGTAGTTTTGTCCAATCATTTTTGGAAGGCAGAAAATTTGCAATACGCCTCAGCGGCGAAGCGGTCGGATGATTTGTTCCTCTATGCGGCGTGCCCCAGGGATCAGTATTGTCGCCGCCGTTATTTAATACAGCTTTCATCCCGCTGGCTTGGCGCTTACATGACATCCGTGACATAAAATTTCTTCAGTACGCTGACGACATCACGTTGTGGAGTACTCACCAAGATCTTCGTACATACGAGGCTGCCCTTCAATCTGCCTTGAATGTTACCTGCAATTACGCATCATCCATCGGACTTCAACTATCCGTGCATAAAACAACACACACGTCAGTCGCCAACCACTGGGAATGCCGTAAACTTGCTGCAAGTCCAATCCCTCTTTGTCTATCACGCACCCACTACAGAAACGTCCTAGTGTAACAATCCTTGGCTTAATGATTCACCAATCAAGATTAGCGACTGCATGGCTTTCTAATGCAAAAAGGCAAGCTATTCAGACTTTGGGTTTGATTAGAAGAATTGCTCCTAAAACTGGTGGCGCAGGCTCGTTCGTTTCACGGCAATTGGTGAGGGCAGTTCTGCAGCCACGTATTGTTTATCAAGCCCAGTTTCAACATCTTACAAGAGCCAAATGGGATCGCCTTGAAGCCGTGAACCGAGAGGCTATGAGGACCATTACGTGCCTTCCACGCATCAAACCGGTCAAAGCTTTACAAGAGAATGCGCAGCTCAATACCATTGATGAGATGGAGCAGCAGCGTCGTGAAGCGCGCAGCCTTAAGGCCAGTCTATCGCACTCCACGCATGCACTGAGGACTTATGCAACGTCACACTCCATTATTCAGCCGCCAACGCCAGTTCTTCCCCCATGGAAGTTGGTACAGCTCAGCGACAACAAGCCAAAAGATAATCTCCTGCCAACATCTGCTCATTCGGCATCGTTTCTTCGCCAGAAATTTAAGGGACAAGATGCTTGCCTGCCTGAAGGATCCATTGTTGTCTACGTAGACGCAAGCATACAAGACTGCAAAGCAACAACTGCCTGTGCAGACCTGCCCTGAATCAAACCTCTTGGTTTCAGCTTACGGAATACCCTTCATCCTTTTGTGCTGAACTCGTTGCAGTTCAAGAAGCACTCTGCTCTGTGCCCGACATAACTATGCTCCCTGCGGCCCGCGTTGTCATCCGTACTGACGCCCTTTAAGGTGTCCGGTTGCTATGACGTGTTAGCCGCTGTCCCAAGATATGTCAGAACATCCATCGGCTCGCGGCACGCATCCCGCAGCCAGTACGTATTGAGTGGGTCCCACGGGATCTGCTGACCTATCAAAGCCAGGCAGATTTAGCGACCCGGCTTGCGAATACAAACTCATCACCGCCTCGGCTCCTTCATTTGGGCACTTTTACTTTTCTTTCATCAAGAAAGGAACTCCCCCGGCGCCGCACACGTGCTCCCATTCCTCCATGTGCGGTAACCCTCCCCCAGGTCTTACCCGTGCAGAGGAGGTTGCGTTTAGGAGGATCCGGGTAGGGGGTTGCCCTCACACCAGCCATCATTCGGAAGTGGCCGCAGTACCGAAAATTGTTTCCTCGGCCAGGGTGTCTGATATGTAAACACGAGGAAATTGAGGCCGACATTCATCACTTACTGTGGGACTGCCCAGCTCTAAAGCCTACAAGGATCCGGCACCTCATGGTAGCAGGTCTTTCACCAAGAAATTCTGCTTCATACATTGCATGGACGCAGGGACCGTACTATCGTTCTCTACTGGACTTCATCAAATCAGCTAACCTTTTTTCATTCCTTTAATCTCTACTACATCATTCATCACACCTTCACGCATCATTGATGCCCTGGGCCAGTAAACTTTGCTTTAAAAAAATATCGTGCTTTGTTTGCGCTTGACACGCGGCCCAGCATTGAACTTTGCGCTTCTGTCGCTGGTTGAACGCGGCCAATATTGCCGCGAATATATGTTGTGTTTGTGCTTTCGTTCTTGAAAGCTGCCGGCACGGCACTTTATTGCTTTGTTTGCGATTTAAAACGTGGCCAGACTTATCTCTATTCATAGCGGCTGCGCGCAACTTCCACATTGTTCCAGACAGTTCTGGTAACTTTGCACTCACTATCTTGAAAGTTCGTTGTCAGCTTAAAATTGAGCACGGCGGAGAGCGCCGGGATGCCGTTCGACGACCGACGAGCACGCGTGATGCTACGCCTCCGCAGAGACATTAAGCTCTTTGTGGTCGCAGGTTTTCCCAATAAGGATTTACTTTTAGAAGACATTTTCGCTGTCTTCCTAACCACCGGATTGCCGTCACCGGTGCTTGACAATACCCTCACATTTGCCGGTCGAATTTAGTGCTCTTTGTGGTTCCAATGCTACTGGAGTCAACGACATCGTGCAAAGGTTGCCCACGATACGTGCTACCGGGCGGCATTCCTCCCCAATGCAAATGTGGCATCGGTCGGAACGAAGCAGGTTTATTGTTCCAGGCTTCAAGAGGGCATGCACGTCGCTTCTTTGAAAATTTCTGATTTAGCGCTGCAACTGCAATAATAATTTGTTGCTCACAAAAAGTAGGAAAATTTTAAAAGTTTAACCCTTCGCGGCATCCGTGGAACCGATGATGAAACGGCGGCGCGAAAAGCGTAGAAATAAATAAAACTCACGCTCCCTGCAAGGTAATTTTCTCCTGCTATTCGGGCCACCTGACTGGGCCAAAACGTGACCACGTGGACTCTTTTCGCTAGGGCGATTTCATACAACTTCTCGCTGCTGTGTATGCCGCGTGACACGGTGATGAGTGAGGTGGGCTTCATTTTCAACCCTAGGCTTCAAGTTTTCGAGCGGGGCTTCCTTCAAATCTATCTTTATCTTGAATCAACGGCAGCAAATTTTAGGCGTCTCCATAGCAAACTTCTACATTGTCAGAGTCGCTTCTGTATTTGTTTTCTCGTATGTAGGACATGTGAAATCCTGCTCCAGAACTTCGCGCTTTCGTCTTCACGTGTTAGATCCGTTTCACATGTATGCGATTTTCCCCTGCGACGCTGCGAATTCTGTCGGCCTGCGGCTGGGGAGGGCCGCCGATCTTGACAAAGACGGCTTGCGATCGAGTTCCGTTCGGTTGGTATTCACTCGCAGCATCGGTCTGTATGCTCTGCGACTGACCAATTGGAGTGCCAAGACACCGTTAGATATGCTGCTATGTGGGAGCTTCTGCCGCGGTGGAAGCAAAACTGATTATTTTAATCAAAACATTGCGTTATCTAAATTACTTTTAAGCATTTTAATCGAAAGCGTGACGTCTTGTGCATTTTTGCCATTTAAGTACCGTAAACCCAAATCTTAACTCGCTGCTAACAGATTCTTACTTTTATTTTTTATGGAATAAGCTTGCTTGTTTGTCGAAATTTTTACTTACATATTTCATGAGTCGCTCTCGCGAAAGTGTTTGATGAGAGTACAAGCGCTGCAGAATTCGCAGCACATACTCCTTTTCAAACTGCGCGTGAAGAATTATGAATAGCTATCTTTAACGAACATTAGGTTTCATGAGTTTTCCGTTATGAGGAGAGAAGGTAATTTAAAGAAAGGAAAGGCGGAGCGGCCGGCTGGCGATAAGGCGACCCTGGCCCGTTACTCCACACTTGGGAAGAGGGAAAGTGAATGTAAAAGAAGAGTGAGGGTGTAAATGAAGGGCGATGATATCTTAATACAATGAATTTCCAGGCAACACAGAACAGTGGTCCAATATTGCGAAGTCACTGGCTCAAAATGACCATACATAGGTTCATGATTCCCCACATTCGCTCAACAATGGCGAGATCATATAAGGCTCACAACATTGGCCCACATTATTCTCTGTTTACCCAATGTAGGCCTAGCCGATGTTAAATATTGGCCTCAATGGTCCACGTTTACCTCCGTATACCCAACGTAGGTCCAGCCGACATTAAAATCTGGCTAGGTTGGCCAAAGTTGACCTGTGTTCTTCCAATGTAGGCCTCGCCGACTTTAAACTATGGCTACATGGGCCCATGCAGACCTTTGTTCATCCAACGTAGGCCTCATTGACTTTGAAATCTGGGTACGTTGGCCCAAGTTGACCTCTGTTCATCCAACGTAGGACTGACTGACTTTAAAATCTGGCTACATTATCCCAAGTTGACCTCTGTTCATCCAGTGTAGGCCTGGCAGACTTTAAAATGTGGCTACGTTGGCTCAAGTTGACCTCTGGTCATCCGACGTAGGCTTGGCCGACTTTGAAATCTGGCTACGTTGGCCCAAGTTTACCTCTGTTCATCCAATGTTGGCCTGGCTGACTCTAAAATCTGGTTACGTTGGCTGAAGTTGACCTGTGCTCATGCAACGTAGGCCTCGTCAGTTTTATAAGCTAGCTACAGTAGACCACCAAATAAATTTTTTTGCCCCGATAGAAATTTGGTCATGCTTTTCTAAGAACAGAGTTATGACGCACCAATTTAGTCATCTCATATTTCATTGCCTGTATTCTATCGAGATGGATTAAATTGAGATGTGGTCATCGATCCCGGCCGCGGTGGTTGCGTTCCAACAGAGGTGAAATGCTATTGAGGCCCGTACATCTTTTCGATGCCAGCGCACGTTAAAGAACCCCAGATGGACAAATTTTCTGGAGCCCTTCACTAGCCTTATTCGGCTTGGGATGTTAAACCCCCACAAACCACCATTCAAGGATATGATCCTGACGTAAAACATAACACATATGTGCGGTACGTACTGTACGTGCGCTAGTGTATTTTTCGCCCATTTATTTATTCATTTATTTATTATTTATTTACAAATACTGCAGGCCCTTCTCGGGCCCATGCAGGAGTGGATACAAGGCAGTAAAAATGACAATGGCGAATCAAACAAGGAAGACAGGTATATGCACAGATAAATACATAATACAATTTCATCATTACAGAGGTATCATGATAGAAATGATGTTGGATCAAGGAGATTAACCTGTTCTAAGAAAGATTAGACTGTGTTGCAGTTCACAATAGTAGATGGTAGTTTATTACAGTAAAGGATAGCTGAAGGGAACAAGGAATATTTGTGAACATTAATGTGGCTTATGGGTTGACGAAGTGCTTTCATATTGTTACTCCTTGAGGAGTGGAGGAATGCTTCCTGAAGGTATGTTTCTTTTGTTATGTTGAATTGTCAGTGGTAAAGTAGGTACAAGAACTCTAGCCTTGATACTACTCTACGTTGAGCTAGGCTCTGTAGATTTGCATTCTTTATTAGGTTATAGATGCTGGAGTGCCTGGAATAGTTCTAGTATACAAAGCATGCTGCAAGGTTCCGAATTCGTTCTAATCTGCCTATTAAATATTTCTGGTGGAGACTCAAATAATATCAGCGTACTCTAGGGATGGTCTCACGAGTGTTTTATATGCATTAAGTTTTTCAGCAAGAGGGGCATTGCGTAATCTTCTTCTGAGGAAATACAACTTTCCCTGGGTGTTCTTGCAAATGCTACTTACATGTTGTTTTCAGCTCAGATTGCTTGATACCATAAACCCTAGGTATTTAACAGAATTGGTTTTTATGACCGGGACATTATTTATAGCGTATAAAAAATCTAGTGTCGTTTTTTTGTTGGTAAAAACAATGCAAATTGTTTTCACAGCATTAAGTTTACGTTGAGCTAAGCTCTGTAGATCTGCATTCTTTATTAGGTTAGAGATGCTGGAGTGCCTGGGATAGTTTCAGTATACAAAGCGTGCTGCAAGGTTCTGAATTCGATCTAATCTGCCTATAAATACTTCTGGTGGGGACTTCAAATAATATCAGCGTACTCTAAGGGCGGTCTCACGAGTGTTTTATATGCATTAAGTTTTTCAGCAGGAGGAGCATTGCGTAATCTTCTTCTGAGGAAATACAACTTTCCCTGGGCCTTCTTGCAAATGCTATTTACATGTTGTTTCCAGCTCAGAATGCTTGATAGTGTAACCCCTAGGTATTTAACAAATTTGGTTTTACGACCGGGACATTATTTATAGCGTATGAAATATGTAGTGCGTTTTCTTTGTTGGTAAAAATAATGCTATTTATTTTCACGGCATTAAGTTTCATTCCCATTTAATGCACCAAGTCTGATTGGATGATAAAGAATGGTTTAGTTTAATCTGATCTTCACAAGAATCTCTTACATTATACACTACGCAGTCATGCGCGAAGAGTCGGATTTCTACCGCAGGCTGAACGCATGAATAGATATTATTTATGTATATTAAGAATAATAAGGGTGCAAGTACTGAACCTTGTGGTACTCCTGAATAAACGTCAAAGTTCCCAGATACGGTATTTCTCAGTTTGGCACATTGTTTGCGGTTTTCAGAAAGCAGTTCATTCATGAATTTACGTTAATTTCAATACCTATAGCCTGTAGTTTTGTAAGTAAGTATTGATGAAGAACTAAGTCAAATGCCTTAGAAAAGCCTAAAAAGATGGCATCTAACTGACTGCTTACATTGAGGGCATTTAGGATATCGTGAGTTATATCTGCCAACTGTGTGGTTGTTGATAATCGGGATCGACAGCCATGCTGCCGACTGTAGAGTAGATGATTAATTTCTGGGTGATTAATGAGTGCTTTGTAAATATTATGCTCTAGTAATTTACTAGACCTTGTTATCGAGACCGGCCTGTGGTTATTTATTTGATTTTTGTGACCACCCTTATGAATTGGAACTATTTCAGCACTGCGCCAGTCATCCGGGATTGTTTGGGTTTGCACTGACAGAGAAAATATTCTAAAATAATGTTTTGAAACCCATGATGCGTACCTACTTAAAAGACTATTTGAGATATCATCCAGTCCAGCCGATTTCTTTGTCTCTAGGTTGCGCAGTAAGCAGAAAACGCTATCTTCGCTTATGCTCATTTCTGGCATAGGGTGAGTAATGGAGTATGCTAGTAGGCAAGTTCCCGAAGCCTTACGTGAGAACACAGACTGAAACAAGGAGTTAAAATTCGAGAAATGGTGTCCGTCTAAGTAATGATTTCACTTGGAGTTTTTATCTCGAAAACTGATGATTGCTCGCTTGCAAGATAGCGCCAAAACTTGTGTGGGTCATGCTTCATAAAGGAAGGCAGCGTATCCGAGAAGAGACGTGTTTTAGCAATTCGTGTCTTAACATTCAGCGTATTGACAATGTGTGCAAGGTCGCCTGACGAGCGATGCTTTCGCCGGCGCTTTATCTTTTTTTTTAAGTGAATAATTTCTCGCGTAATCAGCGGATATTCTCGGTCGACGCGTTTTTTCTTCAAATGATTGTAATGCTGCTTTCAGAATGAACTTCTTTGAAATAAAACCGTAGAGCCCAAACACCACTCATTGTTAAATATTCTGGAAAACAAGCTTCTAGGTGAGCTAGAAAATAAATATCACCAGCCCGCTTATAATCTTTGACAAAGGTAACGGATGGTTTGACAGTGCTGCGTGAATTATGGAATGGACATGAGAGGATTATCATTTTATGGTCTGAAATTCCATCACCGATATTCACTGAACAGTTTTCCTGTGAGTTGCTAAAGAGCATGAGGTCAAGCAGAGAAGAGCATGTACCGACAGTTCGAGTATCAAGGGTAACAATCTGATATAACTAGAATTAAAATACACTTAATTACAGCATTTCAGCCCTTTTCACTTTGTTGTCATGGGACATTTCTGACGAATTAATTCCAAGTAAGTTGAAGCCTCCTGTGATGAATATTTTTGATCTTGAATTGGTATGTTGCGTCAGATAATCGTTCATTACTTCGAGATACTCGACGGGGGCGTTCGGTGGTCGATATACACCTCCGAACAGTCTGTGTTTGCCCGCGTATTATATGTTACACCATACACTTTCTTGTTCATCAATGTTATGCATACGAGAGAATGTAATGTTTTTAACTCCAATTGCTACTCCTCAGCCTCTTGCACCTCGGTCTTTGCGGACAAGCCTGTACGATGGTGGCACCACTTCATAGTCCTGCACCTCTGGATGCAACCATGTTTCGGTAATAACCAGGATGTGTGGCAGATGAGATAGTATTATGCGATCTAGAAGATCAGATTTGTTTAGTACACTTCGTGAATTAAACAATATATCTCTCAGCACTTTATTGTTACCTTGTCATTTTTCATTTTGAACTCTTGATTTGCCAGAGGTAGAAGTACTGGGACGAGTCAGACGATGGGCCTCCATTCTGCAATTTTGTTGCGAATTCCAGACGTACAACTTTCCGTACATTTTCAACTTGTCAAACTTAAGAGTCGCTTTTGACCAATTTGCTGTTTCATCTGCTGTGGAACGCCAAAGGTTTGAGCGTATGTCTCTTATACTTTTTGAAATGTCTTCAGCTATTGAAATCTTTAATCCGTTAAGCTTGAAGCAGTTAGACAAAATCTTAGTTTTTTTCTGAAAAATCAAAATGATCGAACGGAAGCTGTCGCTCTGGTAATAACTGCGCGTTTCTCTTGACCAGAACCGTTTCATAAATGAGGGAAATAATGTTCAAACTACTTGCATTCACCATCGTTAAGCGAAATTCTCAAATTATAATTGAAGGCGTCCTCTTTCCCGACAAATAGGCTTAGAAACTTGTCTGCCAGAACAGCGTGTGTGGTTTCTGCATTGTGGAGGAAGGAATTCACACGTTTTTAATATACAGTTGGCCATCGAATGTATATTTCGGCCATATCAGCATTGATTAAATTTCTGATCATTTAAGTCACAGGATGCACATCAGTGATAAAAGCTGGTATCATTCGGCTGTTTCAGTTATAATGCAACGGTCGCGGAACATGCTTTTAGAAAGTGGTTGCAAACGAACTGTTTTTCGCTCTGAAGAAATATGTGCGAAGCGCGCGGTGTCAATCCGGCTAGCTAACATGCATGCATGCATTCCAACATCGCTCCCACTTCGATTTGAAGATCAAATGGCAGTCGCTCTAACATCTGATCTGCCAGCGTTCCTGATTAGCTCATTTAGAGATCAACTGCCACGGATAGGCAGTGGTCTAGAGCTCGCACCCTGGACTACAACGAATTAATGTTTCCTTAGCTACGAAGTTTAGGAGAAAGCCTTAGTTTTCAGCCGTATATGGCTGTGCTTGGGTGGTAAAACTCCCCTACATATTCAACGCTCCCCAACCGGACGATCTCACTCGCCTGTTGATGAACGGAGAAATTGCTTTGGGTTACAAGTATTTTGACATAACTAAGTAGCTAGGAAGTTGATCAGCGTGCGTTTTATGCCACGTAAATTTGCTGATATATTTGTACAGTAGTGCTGGAATAGTCGTCGTCATCAGCGCATTCGGTCCTTGATGTGCGCGCCGCCCACTCGATGCGACGGGAGGCTGAATTCAAAGCATCGTCGGATATGGAGGTTATATAAAAGTACAGATTAAGGAGGAAGTACCCTCCGACCAGCAAGACATAACCATGTGGAGACAGATACATACTGTAACCTACGTATATTAGCCAAGATCGATTCTGATTAATACAATAAATAAAAACATGTGCGTGGTGCGGACAAGAAACCATATTATATAGCATAACCCAACACGAGCAGTGAGAACGCCACGATGTCTTGGCCGGATACGGTAGACCATCTATATATTTGGTGAAACTGAGTAGGTCGGAGGCGAATGCACAGGTAAGTCACAGGGCACCACCTGTGTATCACACTGAGTCTTCCTATTATATACTAAATGTGCATTGCCACTTCCTGCTCTCGCATTAGGCGCTGAATGGTGTACTATACCTTGAACCACTAATTGAATGACTTAGCAGGCAGCACAAAATCTGAACTGCCGATATGAAGGAAACTAAAATGTGCAACTGTGTAATAGCTCTTAACTTTAACCTACATGTCAGTAAAAACATACCAGATCTGTTTATTCCTCAGCCCCTGTAAACGGGGCGGAGTTATTTCAGAACTCAGAGCTACCGTACTGGACTGTAAATTTAGCATATTATCAGAGCCACTCCCAAGACCCATCATTTATTCATTCGTTATTATGGTGCTAGAGACAAAAACCTAAGATCTAAAGCTGCTACTCCTTAGTATAAATACTGCAGTCTTGAGAGCCAGTGGGTGTGGTCAAATGCTTTGCCCAACTGTTGTCTATGAGCGACTACGCAGCTGTGGAATAAACCGCTACAAAATGGAGTTGTGAGAATTTAACCGCTTTGTGTTGCTGTATAAAATAAGTCCTTGATTCATTCGGAACTATGAAAATGCAGTTTGTGTGCCTTCTTTTATTAGAATCTGTAAATGGAGTAACAATTCCTCTTGTACTGGGGACAACTTCATCCAAATTCAACGCTTACAAAACTGAATTTTTGGCTCTTTCTGGTCAAAGTTATTCCAAGATACTCCACTAAGGCAATTCTCTTTTCCTTCTTTCACTCCTTTCTCTATCCCTTCCGCCCACAGCACGGGTCAGATGTCTTTCAAAAGAGTGTGAAAGAGGTAGCGCCTCTCCTTTAACCACTACTAACTGTTATTTTTCCACTGGGAATGATTGTCGAGCCTCAAAAAAAAATTTTTTCTTGCTTAGGAAACTGAAAGGCAACAACTTTCTGCCACCGCAGTGGCACCAAGTTGTTTACACTGATCAGTTCAAACTAAACATCAATATGAAATTTGACCCTGCGTTCACAGTTAACCAATGAACGTTTCTGTAGCACAACCTCAGATAGATAGATAGATGGATAGATAGATAAATAGATAGATAGATAGATAGATAGATAGATAGATAGATAGATAGATAGATAGATAGATAGATAGATAGATAGATAGATAGATAGATAGATAGATAGATAGATAGATAGATAGATAGATAGATAGATAGATAGATAGATAGATAGATAGATAGATAGATAGATAGATAGATAGATAGATAGATAGATAGATAGATAGATAGATAGATAGATAGATAGATAGATAGATAGATAGATAGATAGATAGATAGATAGATAGATAGATAGATAGATAGATAGATAGATAGATAGATAGATAGATAGATAGATAGATAGATAGATAGATAGATAGATAGATAGATAGATAGATAGATAGATAGATAGATAGATAGATAGATAGATAGATAGATAGATAGATAGATAGATAGATAGATAGATAGATAGATAGATAGATAGATAGATAGATAGATAGATAGATAGATAGATAGATAGATAGATAGATAGATAAAGAGGAGGAGGGAAAGGCAGAGATGTTAACCAGAAAGGGGTTCCGGTTGGCTACCCTGCACTGGGGAAGAGGGATTAGGGGACTAAAAGGAGGAAGAGAGAAGGAAAAAAGGCATGACACACACAACACACGCACAACGCTGTCACAATTTGTCACTCAATCCAGTCGCTCTCAAGTAGGCAAAGAGTGCCTTGTATTCCTTGAGGGCAGTCGACTGCTGTGGCCACGGACCGAGGATGTTTTGCTCTGTTAATGAACGAGGATCGAGGCGGTCCAGGGCACAACACAGTGTATGTCTTGCACTCGCATAAGACGCTTTACAGCGTCGTATCATGGGGGCTGCCATCTTTGGTCACGTGAGCACGCCGCCATTGCACGCCTCCTGACTGCTCCGAGCGCGCCTCGTCGCGACGGCTGCCGCGTCTGATGGTTCGGTTCCAACAGGCTGTGTTTCGGCTGATACGGTTGTAAAATAGTGGGAAGGAGACAGTATGGTTTGGCCAAAGATTCGAAGGACACGTGAGAACTCTAATTTGATCTCTTGTGGGCTTGAAAACGGTGTCCGGTTTCATAGCCAGCCAATGGATGGATTTCCTGATACTTGTCTTTGCGTCCGCAGAAGGCTTTGCTGAATGTTTTTTTATTGTTATTATCTTAAACGGCAAGGTTTAATGCTTCTGCGGCACCGCAGGTCGTTGTAGTATTCTGTACATGCACGCAGACACCGCTCTAAAACGCTCGCATGCACATCGTACGCATTTGTTTGCAGCCTGTTAACGGTGCTTAGGAAACCGAAAATATTTTCTATTGGTTTGTTAAGCACACAAAGGTGACAAAAATAAATAGACACACAAATGTTAACTACCGTGTATAGCAGTACCATTCATCAAGCAGCCTTCACAATCTGGCGCGCAATCGTTTCGAAGGATTCCGCGATATAATTGTTATAACGCGCACAGCAACGCATTCACACTACACGAAGTTCATAATTATGTCAGTCTCACATATGAAATTACGGTACGCTCCACTCTCGATATGCGGACATGAAAATGCTCGAGGTCTCGTTGGTGGTAAGTAATCAGCTTCTCTCTGAGCGCTGGCCTGGCGGTAACTTTTAGTGGCTGTCTCGCATGGACCGCGAGGAAGTGGCAATCATCCAGCCCAGCAGCCGTAACGCAAATGCTGTATTCCGAATCTGGTCCACGAAAAGCGCTCTACTTGGAGCGAAGTTCAAGAGTAGCACCAAGACGGCATACAATACACGGACGGTAAGCGTTGTCCGTTCGTACGGCTGTGCAGCGCACGATCTACAGTAGCGGCATGTAGGAGCATAAGTCGTCCTTCTTTTCCGTACCTGATCTGGCCTCCGGCGCTGCTGTTACTACAATTGCCGAACACCTTAACTTACGAGCAATGGGGCCTCACTACACACGTAGGCGCAACTGCACAGCAACTGAAAGCACGAAGTGACGGTTTCGGTGGCGGAACACTTTGATCATGAAGCAATGTTGCGCACTTACCCTCGCAGATTTTCCAAGATCGTAACCTTTCTTTCTATATTGGCCATCTAGCACTGGCGGACGTGTTTGTCGCGTTCGCCCGTTCGGAATTTGATGCATGGCAAACGGGCGCGAACAGGGGCAGTACTTCCTTGTGCAGTTCGGTTCCGTGAGGCTCGCAAACGATCGCATCCTGCACCTTTAACTCTCTGTCGCAATTCTTGCAATCCACAATAAAGCACGTATTTCCTCTGCCTTTCCCCATCTTCGCAGAAAGAACACTTCGGCAGCCACCCGCGATATTTCCATTACTGCATCGAGGCGTACACTCCGGCGACTTACGAGGTCCGTAATGGCGCCGTGTTCCGAGCGCGTCTGTGGCGCCATCTGGTCTCAAACGGAAGAACTGCGCGCTGTAAACGGTCTATATAGTGTATGTCTAGCACAACCTCAGAGGTCTGTACAAAAGTCTTAACGTACTGCAATCCCTTGTGGAAATGGGTAGTGGTGGCAATACAAAAAGAATTCGTTTCCAAAGAAGGGAAGCGCAGCACTAAGTGTCTCTCATACTTCAGTGGACACCGAGCTTAGGCCTAAGGAAAGGGTTAAAGGATGGAGTGAAAGAAGAAAGGAAGAAAGAGGTGGCCTAGTGGAGCGAAATGAAATAATTGCGACCAGCTGGTCATCTTGCACTTGTACTGACAGCGCACAGAACAAGGGAGCCTTTGGCGGGGCGATGTCAGTGCACATGAACCCCTTTTTGACTTTTTCAACCATAAGACCTTTTTTAAGTGAAGTAACATCACAATGTAAAGTGGTCTATTGATACAGGCACACTATATCTCCCCTGAAAGCGTGTTCATGAACTGGTAACCACTTCATACTTTCCACCATGTAATTAGCTCGTATGTATACTTGGCGCATGTAGCTCTAGTGTTGTGCAATATATGGCTGTATGTATTACCTACACACAATTTAAGCCAACGTAATTTCCATAAAAAGCATTCACTGAGCAAAACCGAAACACAGACAGGAAGCATTAGTCTAATGATGTACTTTATTCAAGGCTGGGTCTCTTATTGCAAAAGCCCACTGTTTGGTGTGATCTCCTGTGCACAACAGTTCAGCAGAAAGCTGATGGGCAAACAAGAGAAGGAACTGCTGAGCGGTTTCATGAAAAAAATCTAATCAATTCTAAACGTGTCGTAATCACATCTTAAGGTATTAAGATAGTGTTGTAACTAACTGCATTATAGTAATAGAACTAAAAAGCTATACATTACGTTTGAAGCATGCACATAACGCAAACCGTCTTTCCTGATATATATGGTCTGAAATATTCTTGTACTTTTTTCTCCACAATGAACTGCACACTGCAGTGCTGAGGTGTGTTCATGGGAAATATAAGCTCTTAGAAGTAGCCAAAGGGCTGATAACATGGAGTCTGGGCTGCAAGGGCGGGAAACATTTGCCTTATTTTATATCAGTAGAGAACACACTATAGGTTAGTGTGTTTTCCATTGTGGGAACTGCAACAATCTCTGCTATGAAAAACAATGACCCAATCTATTCATTTGAAAGAAACATAATTAGAGGAACAAATATCGAATTTGTTTCAAGTTTTGTTATATGTAGCAGCGCACCACTTAACAAACACATATGAAGAGTTATCCCCCACTGTTTATTGCTTTAGAAATGTTTTTTTTCGTCATGCTCTTTGAGTTTGTCCATACTGTGACATGGAATTTCAGTATAGGTTGAGTGAGGCATGAAAAAATGTATAGTTGCACGTCTTATTCTTTGATGAGAGAATGCATTCAAGCAACCAGAAGTACGCCAAATCCTTGGAAGTTTCTTGGGCCTCAACCGAAGCTCTCATAACCACGCTGCCGCAATAAACCACAAAGGCTTCCAAAGATAACGGGCCTTCAACAGTCCATCTTAATGTGGTCGCAAAGGTTTTTGGCTGATTCATGACAGGTTTAACATTGGCTGTCAAAATCCCCTAATAAAAGTCTGCCCCCAAAAACGTCGTTATTGTTCGTTGTCACTGTCATGAAAGAACTCAATTGCAGCGCCAATAGTAGCGACCACTTCCCATGCAATACTGGGCACGGCTACACACCTCACATACTGCCATGCTTCGAGCAACCTTCGCCCATTCCGACGCACCCATGTCCAAGCACGCCTTTTTCCTCTATTGTTTTAAAGTGGTTCATAATACACGAATTCGACTTTACCCAATTTCTGACAGTCAAAACGCTCAGTTAGGTTGTGAGAACTCAAGTACAGCACCAACAGTTGAAACCACTTCCGAAGCAACGGCTAAAACATTTGCACACCACCACAGTTACTGCCATGCTCCGAGCTAGCTTAGCCCACTCCGATGTACCCAAGTTAAAACACGGCTTTTCCCTCTCCTTCGCTTGAGCACATTTTGAAATATTGTTTTAAAGACGTTCGTCACAGAGGCATTCAACTGTGGAACAATTTGATAGCCAAAAAAATACTTAGGTTGTGAGAACTCAAATAACGAAACCAACAGTTGCAACCACTTCCTATGCAATAGCTGTCACGGCTGCACACAACAACACTTCTGCCAAGCTCTAAGCCAGCTTCGCCCACTCCGATGCACCCAAGTTCAAACATGGATTTTTCGTCTTCGTTACTTCACACATTTTGTGATACTGCTTTAAAGACATTCTTCAAAGAGGCATTCAACTGTAAAATAGTTTATGATAGCCAAAAGATTACTTAGGCTGTGAGAACTCAATGAGAGATCCAGCAGTTGCAACTACTTTCCATGAAATAGCTGTCATGGCTGCACACAACCACAGTTACTGCCAAGCTCAGAGCAGCCTCAACCACTCCAATGCACCCAAGTTCGGGCACGGCTTTTCCCTCTTCCTCACGTGAGCACATTTTGTGATATTGTTGAAAAGGCGTTCGTTAAAGAGGCACAGATGCCAAAAGGATTAATTTGTCTGTGAGTTCTGAGTTGAGGAAAGCAGGACCACCTACCGGTTTATTGCCCGGGCAGGCGAAGAGTGACCTGGCCCCAGAACGAGCTCGCCTGACACGCACAGCGTGCCTTACGCGCTCGCGCAGCCAGGCGCGTTCTCGGCCTAGCCCCATGTAGTGGCTAGCTACTGCCTACAACACCTCCCCTGAAACACAGGAGAGTCTCTTTGGAGGAATTACACAGCATCCACTCCTGGTGTGATGGTGCAAAGAGGCGTCCACACAGGTCGCATACGATTCTCCCAGAGAATTTCCGTCCATAGACGCCTCGTCTACGTCTGTCCCAGCATCTGTATACATATATGCCTCGTTGCTTTCACTTCCTCTCCCAGACTTTCAAAACCAAATACGTTGGGCACGGTTGTGCCGCACGCTGCCGTCTCCAGTGTCCACGACGTAGGACCGAGGATCGTCTGCAGGCTTTTGTACGTTTCCTGCCCTCTTCAGGCCCGTGATCCAGACATCCTCCCTCTCGAGAAGAACTGGAAGCTGACACACGCCATGTCGCCTGTTGTAGTCTCAATGCTGCTGCGCACGTTATTCTTCAAAGATGCGCAGTTTGTTGGCGTCTGGCAAGCGGGGAACCAGCATTCCGGAAGGGACACAAGCTTTGTCCACAACCGCCTCCCCATCAGTAGTTCAGAGGAGATGTAGCCTTTTTGAGTGGTGTTGACCTGTAGGATAGGAGGGTCAAGTACAGGTCTTCAGTATTTTTCATTGAAGACTTGATTATTTCACAGCAGCTTCGGCGAGTCCGTTGCTCTGTTGGTAGTGTGAGCTTGAGGTGATAAGCGTGAAGCAGTATTGACGAGCAAACCTGGTAAAGTCGGACGACGAAAACTGCTTACCATTGCCGGAGACCAACACCTTTGGGATATCGTGGCCAGCGAAAATTGATATGCAGTGTGTAATTAATGCACCTGAAGTTAACTTTTAAAGGCTGACAAGTTCATGATATCGGGAGTAGTAATCAGTCACGATGAACCACAAATGACTATTGAAAACATGTCCTTTGCAAAGCGCTGCTATGGTTGAAGCAGAAACTCAGTGCTCTGCGTAGACATTTTTGTGTTGCTAGCTGTCTTTATACAGTCTCAGCAGTTTTTCATGGAGTCATGATGTCTTTGGCCGCCGTTCGTCTCCAAACAGTGTCCTTGGAGCGAGCTTGCGTCTTCGTAATGCCGAAGTGGCGTTCATGCAGAAGACGCAAAATTTCTTTCCTGCAGGATAGTGGAGCAACTCACGGTCTGCATAGATTATCAGATCGTCCTCTTTGGTGAGTTGGCCACGATGTTCATAGAAAAGCTTGACCACAAGGGGCAAATCGCGTCTGCAAGGAGAGTTTTTCTTGCAGAGCCTTTGAAGACATGAGCTCATCGGATCTAATTTCTGGGCTTCTTTTAACCACTCCAGACAAGGCTGCTTGATGGGAAGAATTGACTTCAAAGAGCGAACGAAAGCTTCGACGTTGCCCTCTAGCTCGGCGTCACCGGTCTGTTGAAGCGGCGCTATCGAAATCGTGTCAGCAGAGAAGGTCTTTCCCAGGGATGTATGCTGCCTCGTAGTGGTAACGCAGCATCCTCATTTTGAGGTTCTGTAGCTGAGGTGTAAGGTAATCAAGACTCTTTGATGACTAAAGATTGGTACCAGCAGCTCGTGGTGGGTCTCGATTGTGAAGGGCTTGCTGATGAGAAAGTCGCTGAAATTTACGCAAGCCCACACCAAGGCAAGAGCCTCTTTCTCTATTTGGCCATAGCGCTTTTGCTTGTCGGGTAGCAGTCTGGAGCTATAGGCAATGACCGAAAACTTGTCACCTGACTGCTTCTGCCGGATCACCGCCCCCAGTTCAAAAGAAGAGGCGTCTGCACTGACTAGTGTATCTTTCGCAGGTTGGTACACTCCTAGTACTGAGCGAGACAAACGTAGTCGCTTCCATTTGTGATATGCTTGCTGCTGAGGAAGGTCCCAAACAAGTCCGTTCTTTTTTGACAGCAAGCAAGTAAACGATTGGAACAAGTCAGCGGGGTTCGGGACAAAGCGGGCAAGATAGGTTTGCTTCCCCAGCACCCTTTTCAGCTCGCTTCTATTGGTCGGACTCTCCATCTTTAAAATGACCTCAATCTTTTCGTCATCCGGTTTGATTCCTTGCTGGTCAAGATTTGTGACCAAGGAATGCGGGCTGGTTGACGTGAAACAGGCACTTGCCGTTCAGCGTGAGGCTTGTCGCAGTCAGTCGTCGAAGAACGATGCGAAGCATCTCATTTCTGCTTCGTCTGAACCCCACATAAGGACATCGTCCATGTGGCATACAACTCTGCTGACGCTGTGAAGAATATGTGGCATCCGCTTCTGGAAGTGCCCAGGAGCGGGTGCGATGCCAAAAGGTCACCTGTTGAAAGAAAAACCTCCCTACCGGCGACTTGAATGTGGTGAGATTCTTACTGTCTTCACTCAGTGGTATCTGCCAGAACCCTAAATTGGCATCGAGCTTTGAAAACACCTCGCTTCATGAAGCAGTTCGAGTGTATGCTCAACAGAGGGAATCGGATGCCACTGTCGTAGGACGTGACGGTTGAGCTCGGTGAGGTCGACGCAAATTCTAACATCGGTGGTTGGTTTAAGAACTACCAACATAGGCGCACACCACACGGTCGGCGCATCGACAGGGGATATGACGCCGACACTTTCCATTTGTTGTATTTCAAGCCTTGTTTTCTCGTAGAGTGAAACTCGTATGCGGCGAGGTGAGCTCAAAGCAAATGGTTTTGTTCCTTCAAGGAAGCGAATGTTGTGCTCTCTACAACTTGCCAAGTCCTCGAAACAGTGAAAGAAATTCGTCCCTTGGGCTCACCTTCCTTGCGATGGCCCTGACGAAGGTTAAAATCTGCATGTCACTGATGGCGGGTTTTCCTAGTAGGGGAGCATGAACATCTAGAACGTAGACGTCTAGGAGCACTCGTCATACACGATATGCGAGTTGAAGACGCACTACGCCTTTGGCTAAGAGAAGACGCCCATCGGTACCATACAGCTGGCGAGGAGCATGTGACAGCGGAGGCCTGCTGAAAATTGCGGACGGTAGGACTGATTAGTCGGCTCATTGTCGATCCGGGATTTGATGGGTTGGCCTTGCACAAGTACAGTTACCTCCCATGCAGGCGTATCAGAGAAGGAAACAATTTCGAGGAATGTTCGTTCGCAGTTGGTTCACGGTGCTTCTACGATGTCCACCCGGCGTGACATGCAGACCGACGAGTAGTGTACGTTCTTTTGGCAGGCCTTGCACTCGCTGGGCAGATTGCATGTGGGTGTCGGTCTTTTCCGCAGCAGAGACACTGCTTCGAGACGTAATCATCTGCTAGACGCGCATTTCGCCTTGATTCCAAGTGCGATTGGCCGTCTTTGGTATGAGTGGCTTTAGAGGGATGCGCGGGTTGCTGCTTGCCTGGTGCAACCTTGTTGACGGTGAACTTCTCAGGGTAAAGCTCAGCTTGCTGTTGAAGGACACTCTCGGCCTGCCTGGTGGACTCCTATGCCTTCTGAAAGGTAAGTCCACGGTCAAGTTGTAGTCTCGCTGACAATTGATGATCTTGAAGGCCGACAACCAGCCGGTCTCATACCAGTTCCTCACGGAGGGTACTGTACTCACAATTGTTAGAGAGTGTGTGAAGCGCAGTGACAAATTCTTCCACGGACTCGCCTTCCTGTTGGACCCTTGTGTTGAAACAAGCCCTTTCAACCTTTCAAAGATAACGTTGCTCCACGGAATGAGGCACCCGTCGAACTGCTTCAAGACAACTACTATGTTCTGGGCGTTTTGTCATGAGAGCTGGAAGGTCGGGAAGACGTCCTCGGCTTGATTGCCCAACAAGTAGAGGAGCGTGTCGGCTTGGTGTGATCTCGGTTTGGCCGCAAGAACGGAAGCCCTGTAGAAACGTTCGAATCGCTTATCCATTTCGGCCACTCGGCAGAAGTGAATTATATGGTGCCGGGCGGCTCGAAGATGATGGACGCCATGTTTAGCCACGTAGTCAGAGCAGGAGATGCTGCTTCGACGTGTACCGCCGGAAGTGAAGTAGCCGGTGATCGGATGTCCCCGGTCAGGCTTGGCTCACCGCGGAGATCAGGATACCTCTGACACCATGTTGAGTTGAAGAAAGCCGGACCAGCGACTGGTTTATTGCCCAGGCATGCGAACACTGAACCGGGCCCAGAACGATCTCGCGCGACACGCACAGCGTGTCTCACGCGATCGCGCAGCCACGCGCGTTCTCGGCCTAGCCACTTGCAGGCATTCGTCACAGAGGCACTCGACTGTGCAAAATCTATGACAGTCAAAAGAATTACTTAGACTGTGAGAACTCAATAGTAGCACCAACAGTTGGAACCACTTCCCATGCAATAGCTGTCACGGCTCCACACCACCATAATTACTGCCATGCTACGATGCAGCTTCGCCCACTCCGATGCACCCAGGTTCAAACACGGCTTTTCCCTCTTCTTTGCTTGAGCACATTTTGTGAAATTGTTGCAAAGGCGTTCGTCACAGAGCCACGTGACTGTGAATAATCTATGTCAGCCAAAGGGATTACTTAGGCTGTGAGAACCTAATAACAGCACCAACGGTTGAAACCACTTCCTATGCAATAGCTGTCGCGGCTGCACAGCACCACAGTTACTGCCATGCTCTGAGGCAGCCTCGCCCACTACGATGTAGCCAAATTCAAGCATTACTTTTTCCTTCTAATCACTTGAGCCCATTATGTGATATTGCTGCAAGGGTGTTCCTCACAGAGGCAATCGACTGTGAACAATCAATCACCGCCAAAAGGATTACTTTGGTTGTGAAAACTCAATAACAGCACCAACAGTAGCAAACACTTCCCATGCAATCGCTGTCATGGCGTCAAATCATCACAGTTACTGCCATGCTCCGAGGCAGCTTAACCCACTCTGATGCACCCAAGTTCAAACACAGCTTTTCCCTTCTCCTCACTTGAGCATATTTTGTGATATTATTGCAAAGGTGTTTGCCACAGAGGCGTTCGGCTGTGAACAATCTACGACAGCCAAAAGAATTGCTTTGACTGTGAGAACTCAATAACAGCGCCAAGAGTTGCAACCACTTCACTTGCACTAGACCGCACTGCTGCGCCACACAACCACACACATTGTCATGCTTCTAGCATGCTTCACCCACTCTGATGCAGCCAAGTTCAAGCACGGCTTTCCTCTTCCTCTCTTGAGCACATTTTGCGATATTGTTGCAACGGTAATTGTGACAGAGGCACTTAACTGTGAGCAATATATGACAGCCAAAAGAATTACTTATGCTGTGAGAACTCAATAACAGCACCAAAAGGAGGGACCACATACCATGCAATAGCTTTCAGGGCTGCACACAACCATAATTACTGCCATGCTCCCAGGAAGCTTCACCCACTCCGATGCACCCAAGCTTAAGCACTGCTTTTCCCTCTTCCTCACTTGAGCACATTTTGTGATACTGTTGCAAAGGCGTTCATCACAGAGGCACTCGACTGGGAACACTGTAGGACCGCCAAAATGGCTACTTAGAGTGTGAAAACTCCAAAACCACCAACAGTTGCAACCATTACCCATGCAATAGCTGCTATGGCGTGACACCACCACAGTTACTGCCACGCTCCGAGGCAGCTTCACATACTCCGATGCACCGAAGTGCAAACACGGCTTTTCTCTCTTCTCTGCTTGAGCATATTTTCTGATATTGCTGCAAAGGCATTCTTCACAGCGGGACTCGGCTGTGAGCAATCGATGACAGCCAAAAGAATTAGACAGCGAGAACTCAATAACAGCACCAACAGTCGCAACCACTTCCTATGGAATAGCTGTTACGGTTGCACACCACCACACGCAATGCCACGCTCTGAGCTAGCTGCACCCACTTCGAAGCACCCAAGTTCAAGCACGGTTTTTCTTCTTCCTCAGTTGAGCACAATCTGTGATATTGTTGCAAAGGCGTTCGTCACACAGGCACTCGACTGTGAATAATCAATGATAGCCAAAAGGATTACTAAGACTGTGAGAGCGCAATAACAGCACCAACAGTAGCAACTACTTCACATGCACTAGTCGACACGACTGCACCACACTACCACACGCACTGCTACGCTCAGAGCTAGCTTCACCCTCTTCGATGCACCCAAGTTCAAGCACGGTTTTTCGCACTTCCTCACTTGAGCACATTTTGTGATATTGTTGCAAAGGTTTTCGTCACAGAGGCACTCGACTGGGAACATTCTATGACAGCCGAAAGGATTACTTAGGCGGTGAGAACTCAATAACAGCACCAACAGTAGCGACCACATCCCATGCAATAGCTATCACGTCTGCACACCACCACAGTTACTGCCATGCTCCGAGGGAGGTTCACGCACTCCGATGCACCCAAGTTCAAGCCCGGCTTTTCCCTATTCCTGGCTTGAGGACATTGACAAAAGTCTGCTTTGAGCGATATTGTAGTGGAGACGCTTTAAGTGGATTAACATCCCAAAGCAACACAGGGTGGGATGGATGCAGTACCTGAGGACTCTCAATGATTTCGACCAGCTGGGGCTCTTTAACATGCGCTGATATCGTACAGTACACACTCCTCTGGTACTTCGCCTCCATCGAAATGGGACTGCCGCAATCGAGTGCGCATCTCTAGCGGAAAGGGCCAGATATTTTCACCTACTGGTGTTTTCAAGCGTGCACAGGCAATGTACACTACACTGCTGACGCATGCTGTTTTAGTGGTTGTTGCATTTTGCTTTGAAAATTTGAGAGAAGGTTGACTGTCAGCTAGGTTTTGCAGTAGGCAAAATTGTTTTCCACTTATGCTAGGAGGTTCCAATGCGTATTGAGGCATGCCTCGTGGTCAAGCTCAGAACTAACAGGCGCATTGTGTAATAGGAGAGGGTTGAGGCTGCTGCTTCGATGGACGTGTTGGAGGTGCCGCCCGGCTTCTGGTGGTTCAACAAATGTGCAGGAATTGTAAATCCACCTGCCCTCTCTTGTATCAAAGCTTCAAAGCCTCAAGCACTGCACCTTGTCCTTAAGGTGTGTCAGGGGCAGACATTAGTTTCGGTGTCAACAGTGCCGCAACTCCAAATGTTTGGCCTTGACGACTGAATTTGTACTTTGAAAAAAATCTCTACAATGCACCAGGGCTCCAGCTTTTACACTCTGCTCAGCCTCTTCAGTGATGACAACAGGGCCTTTGTCTAATAGGAAGCAGTCGCCCACTTTCACATGCCGGCCCCCTTGTCTGTTACAGATACGTGCATGGCGCCTTGCTTCAGACATTCTATAGCTAAGCTGCAACAGTGGTCGGTTAGCTGTTCGCAGCATCTTCTTTTCTCTTACGAGATAATTCTCGAAAGGGAAGGCACTGAAGTTGTCAACACTGTCATGCTCCAAGCACTGCTGAGCCAAGTGGGGTAGAGTGTGCACATTCTATACTAGATGCTTCGATTCATACAGCTTGCCAAAATTATTGAAAAAATGTCTCAACAGGTCCCGGGAAAACTTATTGAACACAACATAATACTCAGGCGAAGCGACTACTCGGAGCGCAACCTCAAGGACTAAGAAATGCTGATGCAGCTCTGCTGTCAAAATTGATTTCAGCACTGTAGGCAATAGGTATAGAAGGAACGTTCTTTACTCCGTTGCCTTCCATCAGTAAAATTCCCCCGTTCCCCTCGGTTTTTTAAAGGGCCTTAGAAAGGCTGCAGCTGCTGCTCAAAGCCGATGACTGGGGTCATTTTATTGAGCTCGGCTTAGTCTTGCGGCGTATCCCTGGCGGACCCAGTTTCCAAGCAGTCCCCGCATCACCCCCAGGCAGACAAGGTGCATATATTTGGTCAGAAAACATGTCACAATATCAATGCCAAGAGTGGGAAACGACGAAACAACAGGATGGTTACACTCAACTTCCTGGCTGCGAAAGAAATTAAGCATCAGTGCGTTCTGGTGCATTTAGGTTGGGAAACGTGAGCCTGTTGTCAATGTACTGCCAATTCTGGCTGCATCGTTCACAGCCATGATAACCTGTGTGCCTTGTAATTGCTTTTACAAAACTCCTCGCTGGGGCGTCGCAAATTATTGCAGTCAGGCTCACGCTTACCGAAACTCCTTTTATGACAAGTCTCCTGCTACTCAGTTTCTAACATCATTGACAAAGGGGCCAAGGAACGTTAAAGGGGCCAAGGAACGAGACCGGGTGGCTATTCTGTGCCGCCGTGGGCAGTGAACATAAACAGTACCCACCCCTTGATGTTGGCTATACGACAGTGTTTCGGCCAAAGCACACTGCTTGCTTTTGTGAAGTGGCAGCCCTTCTGTTTTACCATGTAGTTTTATGCATTGAGGTACTGGCCCCTGTTGAAGTGCCTGCTGAATGCCCTCGGAAAAGCCAAAATGCACAAAATATGCATTTGCATCTAGGCTTGCCTTCCTCTGTGTCTGCTGAACTGTTCTAGCGTCTTTGGGAAACGTCTTTAAAATTCAATATTGATGGCATAAATCCAGAACATCATTATTGCAGGCATGTGTCATATTATGCTTGATAGCTATCAGAGCAAATTGCTGTGCTGCCGAACTATGGTTGTCGCGACGCTGGCCTAACACATTAGTCTCAACAAATTTCTCCTAGCCTAAAGTCTAGGTATCGCAACGTGAAAAACGTTCATCGCTGCATGCGCTGCTCGACGACGAATCTTCAGGGCCACTGATCCGGTCAGCTGACACCGACTGTATCGGCCAGTGTTCTCGCCGATCTGCTGTTGTCGAAGGGGCTCTGATTCCTCCGCCACTGGCACCTGCCCCATCAGAGCAGACTTGCTGCGATGAAGCTGGTCCGCTCTCACTGGAACAAGCCCTGTCTGCGGCGACCTGCTGCGGGGAGTCTGGTCCGCTCTCCCTACTGGTGTAAGCCCTCTCGGTGCTGGCTTGTAGCAGTGAAACTTATCCGCTGCCACTGGTGCAAGCGCCATCGGCGCTCACTTCTCGTCTCAGTCGCTTGCCTGGCTTGATCGCTTCGGACGGTTGCAGTGGTGGTGTGGTGCAAATGTCGCCCGAGGATGCTCTTGTGCCGGCTGTTCTTTTGCGAGCTGACAATGATCTACCAGGCCGTCGCGGGACGCCGAGCTCTTTTAAGATTTCTTTATACTTTTTTTCTACGACAGAGTATTTATGCCACCTATCAGAACACATCGTAGAGTGGAAATGAGGTTGCTCGGCCTGTAAACGCCGCCACTAGAGCGAACATAAAATGTGCTCACTATAGCTGCCACGCAGTAGTGACGCGCAAAGCTGCAGCTAGAGCCAACGGAGGGACAATCCCGAGTATAACACTAGCGACAGCGAGGTAACGAAGCACGACATGAAGCACGGTGAGCAGAGGCGACGGAAGCAGGTTAGCCAGTTAGCTCCAGCTGGCCAAAAGCGTAAAATTTTACGCAGCCCAAAAGCAGCCAAAAAGCTTTGTTTCTTTATAATTCTCTAGGAACAAGAAATTTTTTTCTGCAAGTATAGGTACACAATAATATTATATTTGGCGCAAAGCTGGCCTGCAAGCGAATTCATCATTAGGTCGATTAAGCAAATGCGACGTTTATCATAAACGTTGATATATTATTTTTTTAAAACAATAAATATCACTTAACTAATGCACAAATAGCACCACACAATATACTCACTGAGCAGTTGTATGCACTCATGAATATAGTATATAGTTACAGCTCACAACAGTTTCACTGAATAAAAGAAAATATACGAAACATTATAATAAATTGCAAGACAAAATCCAGTACAGATTGCGGCTGCCACAAATTCTAGCATAATAGACAGAAGAAACCTAGAAACAGATCTAACGCATCTTGCGCTGATTTCGAAGGTGGACCTGATTGCTAAATTTGTGTTAGAGCTGAAACGGGACAAAAACACATGGCCGCTTTAAAATCCTTGTAGCAGCCTCCATTCCCGCCCAAGCCAATACTGCGCGCGAAGGAGCGATTGCGAAGTCTTGTTAGGCATTCAATTTCGCAGGTCAGATTTAGTGACCGAGACCTGGCTGAACACTCATTCTTCATTCGTCTTATGGAGGGTATTTAGGGGTAACGTGAATAAATAAATAGACGGCGGTGTTTGTTGAAGGTAGTGGTAGAAAAGAGAGTGTCAGCTCAGACATCAGTGGGAACAGTCTAAGGTTCAAAATAGTCTAAGGTCACGCATGATACTTAACTTGAAAGTCACTGACCAGGTCGAGATTACGACTGACTTTTCAGAACCCCCACCCCACACAACCCCTCTCTTACGCACGCCCAACAGATCCTCTTCAGACGCCTCCAGACTTGCTCCATATCACCCCTAAGCTGTTATCCCACTGTTGTGGCGTTTCCCCTTCATGCTTCCTTTGCGGTGACCCTCACGCCGCACTCTCCCAATCCTTTTCGGCTGCCCTGCTGACCCTCCCAGCAGAACAGCTCGCCATCTTAAGCTGAGAGGACTGGGAGGTCATGCTCACGTCTGCAGACACGACATCGCAGCTTGCTGCGGTGACTCGGGCTACCGACGTCATGTCCCGACATCACCTACTTCACGCAGTGCTGGACCGCGCATTGGCCCAGGGACCTAGAAGGGTCTAAAATTCACTTGGAAAATAAAGGTTTTCTGTCTGTCTGTCAGAACCCGTAAAGGTCGTAACCTCGACAGGGTCAGTGACGTTCAACTTCATCAGTGGGAACTTTGGGTTGCCTGAAAAATTTTCGCATTTCTAACGCCGCTTACCCATTAGTTATTTTGAACCGGGTATCGTCTGCCATATCGTCGGCATTTCTTTAGACAACGCGATTCTCAGGTTCTATTCGATAATTTGAATAATTGTTGCTATAACAACAGCGAATTTCAAAGACGGACAAAGTGGAAGGAGTACTTTGCGTTTTATTTTTTGGTTAGAGAAGAGGCAAGTCGCTCATAAGCTATACGCTCGCAGGAAGCGTCGTCAGCGTTCTTTTGATGCAGGCAAAAAAAAAATACGCTGCGGCACCTATTCAGCATGAAATGTTTGTCACAGGTGCTGAGGGAAGATAATTCTAGGCAGTCGAGAAAGACAACTCCCATATCGCATGACATGATATGTAATATGTTTTGCTCCCGTTCGGCGTTGTTGTTCTGCGTAGCTGCAGGCATTAAAACTCTTGCCGTTAACGTATGCACGTAACGAATAACTTTCTCATTTAGGCCGGGGCTTCGCACTGAGGGAGCTGGTGCATTCGCTCAATTTCACCGATAAGCGGGCTTACAACTCCAATAAAAACAAAGTTTACTCTTCAGTGCATCTTTCGCGTAATATGTATTGTTCCTGTGTAGCAGCGTTCCGTGCGTTTGCAGTATATAGCCCAAAGATTCACGATTCATCGAAAAGCAGATGCAATGGTGAGCCATCCTGACAAACAGAAGCTGGTAAGTGTCTGTGTGACAAGATGGGCATTAAGACGTGTCCAACATTTCCGACATCACCTCACAATATAGCACGAATCTTTATTAGCGACATCGCCAGTGGTTGCATACGCTGCCCCATACTATTGTTGACATTTTGGAGAATGCATGCTCCATTTCAAAGTTTGGCGTGCAAGAAATCTAGTACATTATAAAAAATGCAGTCAATGGGGGAGGGGGACGGTAGCACACAAACTTTAGAAACACACATTAAAACCAGGAATTTTGGGCCTTCGGTGTAAATGCCGCCGGGCTGATGCCCATTCTCTCCCGAGGCCCACACATTATCTCACGTCACAAAATGACTCAAAATATACATTAGGGATAATCACTATTTTTTCCTTTCATCTACAAAGCGGCAGGAAACAATGTTGCTCAAAAATAGCCACATAGCGAAAGGAACAATTTGATGCCAACTCGAACAAAACGTAGCCCGATTTGGCCATTAAAGCACAATGTGGCAGCACTGGACGAAAGCCACCTCGAAAAATTTTGCCTTTCAACAAAAGAACAACAAAAAATTTGGTGCCCTCACCTCGCGCCCATTTAAACAAACGTCCTGCCGCGGACTGCGACCGCAGCAACTCAAAGCTCGTTTTGCTATTGGCGCCAGGTAGCGCTTCCAGCAGTTTTCGCTGTAAAGCTCGCTTTGTTTTAGTTTTTGTCGCCGCAGAGGATAACAATTTAACGAATTATTCTTACTGTATCTGGCAGGTATCCTTCTAAAGCGTTGAATAAAACAAAACCTACTGCCAAATGTCACCTCTGTACGAAATTTGATTCAAAACAAGCGAGCGTTTAGGGCAGAGAATTCCTTTTACGAGTTTTTCTGTACAGCGCAATGCTTTTTAATTACTGCCGAAATTCATAAAACGAGTCAGAGCTAAGCGAGGTGCTAATAGTGATCCTACTTCGTGTCTGCGTCGTCCTAGCCACTTGCGCGTTGGGGTCCTTACGCCATTCATATTTGGCGCGATCTCGTTGATTTGACGCAGACAGCTGCACGTGACCACGTGAAATTCCCGCGCGAATGCAAGAGCACGAACAGCAAAGCGGAGCACGAGAGCACTTTGCGACCGAGCTAACCGAGCCCCACCCTCAGCAATGTATTGTGCACGTGCGTGATCTGTTTCCCGTCGTTGTCGAGGTTTTGGTGATCTTGCCTGAAGACCCGCAAGCCCTCTTTTGCGTAAGTGCCTACGTTTTTTGTTAATTTTCTGCATTTTATTAGTTGAGTGAGCTTAATCTTTGCTGTCAAGGCGTGCTTGCATCGTGTAAGGGGCTCCTTTGTCTAGTCTGCTAATTCAGCGTGTGTTCCTAGATTTTCGTCCGTGAACCTGTCATTTGGAGTCGGCAATTATAGGTATCATTTTCATTTTTTGTTAAATTGAATAAATTATCTTTATGTTGTATACTTGCATGCTATGTCTATAAGCATACAGTGTGTTCTATGCTTTACTAAATTCTTCCGGCAATGAATTTCACTGCTTATTGCACGGCACCAGATTCTTTCTGCACTGAACATTTTGGTCTCAGACAGGAAAATATCGAACTACGCTGCGGTTTAAAATTTCTAGGTTTTTTTTATGCAAGGGCATCTATGGCAACAATAATATTATAACTAGTTTATTTCGGTTCATGACGTACAAAAACCGAGTACATACAGGCTAAATGTGTTGCAAACACCTGATAAAGGCCTGTAGTCCTGGACAATGACATTCAGCGGCAAACAGCAACAGTTTTAGAAATTTTGTGCAGAAGCCATCCACAATCAAAACAAAGTCAAAGCCTAGGAGGCAACTTAAAAGTTGAATACACTTGCATGAAGGGAAGAAGTATGAGGCATAAGAAATAAAATGTATTAGAAAACACAAGGGTGGAATTGTGTCGTTAACCTAGGAAGCCAGCATTGCATAAACTTCGCTTTTAGAAGTATTTCGTGTGTGGTTTTCAAGTGCGAATACTAGGTTTTCACGGTAGGTGTTTACAAAATTAGGTATCTGATAGTTTAGCTTCAGAAAACCATAATTTGTATGATGCTTACAGGTTTGATAATTGTGTCTCCGCAAATTATAAGCTGAGCTTAATATGAGATATTGTTGCTCGAATTCATGTTTATTTACTGTAACGAGACTCTTAATATACATTGCTAGTTTGTTCTTGTAACTTTGCTGTATTGTTCACAAGTTATAAATAGAAAAAGATCGGATGTGCACTTAGAGAAGGGTAGGTTTGCTATGGCATGAACGGCTCGCCTCTGCAAAGTGAAAATTCTGTTCAGGATTGTGGTGATCGTTGTACCCCATGCAGTAAACCACAGTACATGTAATAATGAAGAAGGGAATAATAAATTTGTAATTTCACCTTCTCTGGTAACAGGTTTAAAAATTTGTTTAGTACGCCTGCAGATCGGGCCATCTTCGGGCGAATATATTCCATGTGAGTGGTCCAAAGAAGGTGCTCTTCAAACATGACGCCTAAGAATGTTTTTGATGTTTCTTGAGTAAGACCACTGTCTTCAAATGTGACGAAGAAGTTGCTAGCTACTTTCATGTTTTTGCTCTAAATAGGATGCACTTTGTTTTAGCCACGTTTAATGATTGTTCATTTGATATTAGCCAGAAAGACAGTTCTTGTAACCAAGCGTTCGCCGTTTCCTTTATGACCTGCAAGTTCTGCCCAGCGAAGATTACATTAGTGTCGTCTGCATAAATTATGACGTTTTTGTATGAGGTAAGTTAACTACATCATTTATGTAGAGCAGGAACATAACTGGCCCCTGAATAGATCCTTGGGGAAAACCAGTGGTGACAAGACCCATGCACAACTTGCATTGTTGACTTTAGTGAACTGACACCGGTCGCTTAGGTAGTTTTGGAAAAGTTCTAGTGCAATTCCTCTTATCCCGTAGCAGTTTAATTTCCTAATTATTATATTGTGATTGACAGAGGCGCAGGCTTTACGCAGAACTAAAAATATGCCTAGTGCTATTTTCAACACCTACTTTATGCACAACGGTAGCACGAGCAATTTTCATTTTGTCGGGGAAGCAGCCTGTAGTAAGCATGCAGTTATATATATGAGCTAACAGTTTAGCAATAATGTCAACTATCGATTTAATTGGTCTTGTTAGGATATTGTGTATGCCAGGGGCGCTATCATCATGCAGAGAGGTGATTATGTTAATTACCTTGCTCTCGCTACAAAGGGATAAAATAAAATGGAATCTGCGGATGTTCTGCCTATGTAGGCGGTCGGGTCTCTGTATTATCTCCTATATGTGAAGGTTTAGCAGAAGCAACAACATAGTTAATAAATACATTGGCTACATCTTTGCCGCTATATACATTGTTGTCAATTTGAAGTTGAGGCGGCACGTTGTTTCTCTTACGCCGAAGTAAATTCTTTATTAAATGCCACGTATCTTTTGAGCTGTTACACTTAGCAAACATGTTTTTGTAGTACTGCGCACGCGCCTTTTTGATATCAGAACCAAGTTTATTTCAAACTTTCTTAACTTCACGGAATTGCCACACAGAATAGTGTTTACAAAGACCGCAAACATCCTATTTTTTTCTTTAATTCTCTTATGCAAGGCACTACTAAACCATGGTTTTCTACATTTTTTGCTTTCCCGGAAAGAATGTTCGGGAAATGCTTGTATAGAGTCTGTTTATATCTTCCATAAATACGTCAAACGATTTATTCGTGTCTGCATCTTTCTTTATGTCATCCCAATTCGTACTGATGGCAAGATAGCGAAATTGGGTTAAACTTTCACCATCAATTCTCCTGCACGTGATCTGTGGATCTTCAGAATAAGGCCGCTTATTGTTTTGGAGGAGTAACATAAGAATTGGCATGTGGTCACTTAATCTAAGTGTTGAAAGGCAAGAAAATGTGTCTGTTTTTGTCATTCGTGAAACAAGCGGCTATCGAACTGGTAGAACTCTCTGTGAGTCTTGTAGGAGATTCAATTAGATTCTCAAAATTATGGCAGTGTAGTCCTCCTAAAAAGTCAGTCGTGGTTTTCGTAGTCAAACAATAAATTAACGTTCATGTCACCTATGAGCACGGCGTTCAAGTTTTTCAGTGACACGTAACAAAAGATTTCATTGAGGAAGGTAGTAAACTGGGAGACAGTGCCAGAAAGCGGACTATAAGCAACAATGATATGTATATCGCGGAAGCGTACAGTTAGCACCTCATAATCACTGTAATAAGAGAATAATCTGAAACTTTGCGGCATGTACTGCTACTCTTCATAAACAATAACACACCACCTCCACGTTTACCGCTTCAAAACAGAGATACACTGCGGTAATTTTCAATGTGTGGCACCTCCGATTCATTAGTCAACCACGTCTCGGTTAAGGCCAGACCATATAACTGAACGGAAAGTTCATCCAGATAAAGGGACAGTTCGCCCAGCTTTTTGCGGTGGCTTCGGGCATTTAAGTCAAAAACTGAGAAGAAACTAGCATTAGGCTGCAGACATTGTTTGAATCGCTTGTTAAAGGATCCCGTGTCAATGTGCATTATCATCCTAGGTGGAAGTATTAGCTACAAACAGGCTTTTAAATTTTATCAAGGTTCCTTTTATCCGGTACGAAGATAACGCTATCGCCAGGCTTATTTTGGGTCAACACCCTTCCGTTTTTCTGCCAGGCAAACTGGTAGCCAAGATTCTTTGCCTTTGTGCGCGTGAGCCAAAGCTGTCGCTTATTGACAGCTGTCAAGTTAACAAGAAGCGAATATTGTTGTAATTTTCCCTGATTTCTTCGCCTTTAGCATGTCACTGCTCCTTGGTTTTCCGGTTATTGATGTGAATGAGAATAGGGTTGGGGCGGATGCTTATCAGCACTCGTATAAAGCCGACGAATGCCTTCAACGTCAGTGTACAAAGATGGCCTAAACCATTAAGCGCAGCCAGCAATTTGACTACAGTCATCAGATTTTTCTCAAATTCTTGTTCAACACCATGTATCTACAAGTATTGCTCCTTTCCGTGCTGTTCAAGGTCATTCAATTGCTGTTTCAGTGCTGCTACCTCCCAGTTCTGGTCACATGATTCCAAAGGGTCCAGGCGCCTCTTCACGTTCTGAATTTCTGTATCTTGTTTACCTTGAATAGCAAGGATGTCATTGTATTTAGCGGACATCTATTGGACTGATTCCTCAAGGCTATTTATGGCTTCCCTTAAGCTAGGTAAGCAATCTACTTGAGCTTTCATTTGAAAGAATAAATTTTTCACTTATAGCAGTCCGCTCGGCCACGTGCTTCAATCTTTGATCGCCCATTTGCTTTACAGATAGATAGATTTAGTGCCTCTCGTTCTCGCCGTAAACGGGTCGGGGACTTCCAGAGATATTTGGTGCCTTTGCCCATTCTATGCTTCTCGTAGCCCTCTGAGCAGGCACCAAAGTGGTAGTGAAAGTCACATTCAGTATAGGTGTTGAACGGACTGCCGTCATTGAACGTCTGCTTACAAGACGAATTGGTGTATCTGACGTGACTACTCGCGTTGAGCAGAAACAATTGCAAATGACAGGAGTGACAGCATGTATGGCAGCAGCAGCGACAGCGCCAAATGAACACGGTCGAATCTAAGCAAAACAAGACAGTGCACCAAACTGCACTGCAAAAAAGATGCACTTGTCAGAGCGCACCAAGAAGACAGTCCGTCGCCGCTGCTGCCGAATGCCTGAAGGAGCCGGCGGGCGTTGTTTTGGTGTACAAACAGAGTTTCCGTTGACGGAAAACCCGGCAACAGGTTTAGCCAATCAGCAATGTCCGATATTTCATGACACAGCTTGATCTAGGGCCAGGAAGAGCAACTTGAAGGAATCGCCCACTGCACAGCAAAAAAGCTGCACTTGTCACGGCGCACCAAGAAGACGGTCCATCGTCACTGCTCCGGAATGCCTGAAGGAGTCGGTGGGCGCTCTTTTGGTGGACAGACAGAGTTTCCGTTGACGGGCAACCCGGCAACAGGTTTCGCCAATCAGCAATGTCCGATATTTCATGACACAGCTTGATCTAGGTCCAGGAAGAGCAACTTGAAGGAATGGCCCACTGCACAGCAAAAAAGCTGCACTTGTCACGGCGCACCAAAAACACGGTCCATCGTCACTGCTCCGGAATGCCTGAAGGAGTCGGTGGGCGCTCGTTTGGTGGACAGACAGAGTTTCCGTTGACGGGCAACCCGGCAACCCGTTGCGCCAATCAGCAATGTCCGATATTTCATGACACAGCTTGATCTAGGGCCAGGAAGAGCAACTTGAAGGAATGGCCCACTGCACAGCAAAAAAGCTGCACTTGTCACGGCGCACCAAGATGACGGCCCATCGTTACTGCTCCCGAACGCCTGAAGGAGTCGGTGGGCGTTGTTTTGGTGGACAGACAGAGTTTCTGTTGACGGGCAACCCGGCAACAGGTTTTGCCAATCAGCAATGTCCGATATTCTATGACACAGCTTGATCTAGGGCCAGGAAGAGCAACTTGAAGGAATGGCCGACTGCACAGCAAAAAAGCTGCACTTGTCACGACGCACCAAGAAGAAGGTCCATCGTCACTGCTCCCGAATGCCTGAAGGAGTCGGTGGGCGTTGTTTTGGTGGACAGACAGAGTTTCCGTTGACGGGCAACCCGGCAACAGGTTGCGCCAATCAGCAATGTCCGATATTTCATGACACAGCTTGATCTAGGGCCAGGAAGAGCAACTTGAAGGAATGGCCCACTGCACAGCAAAAAAGCTGCACTTGTCACGCCGCACCAAGGTGACGGTCCATCGTCACTGCTCCCGAATGCCTGAAGGAGTCGGTGGGCGCTGTTTTGGTGGACAGACAGAGTTTCCGTCGACGGGTAACCCGGCAACAGGTTTCGCCAATCAGCAATATTTGATATTTCAGGACACATCTTGATCTAGGGCCACGAAGAGAAACTTGAAGGATGGCCCACTGCACAGCGCAAAAGTTGCACTTGTCAGGGCGCACCAAGAAGTCGGTCTGTCGCCGTAGCTGCCAAATGCATGAAGGAGTCGGTGGACGTTGTTTTCGGGGACATAGTTTCCGTTGACAAGCAACCCGGCAAAATGTTTCGCCAATCATCAATGTGCGATATTCAAAGACACAGCTTGATCTAGGGCCGCGAAGAGAAACTTGAAGGAATGGCCCACTGCACAGCAAAAAAGATGCACTTGTCAAGGCGCACCAAGAAGACGGTCCGTCGTCGCTGCTACCAAATGCCTGAAGGACTCTGTGGGCGTTGTTTTGGTGGACAGACAGAGTTTCCGATGACGGGGAACCCGGCAGCAGAATACGCCAATCAGCAATGTCCGATAATTCAGGACATAGCTTGATCTAGGGCCACGAAGAAAAACTTGAAAGAATGGCCCACTGCACAGCTAAAACGATGCACTTCTCAGGGCGCACCAAGAAGACGGTCCATCGCCGCAGCTGCCGAATGCCTGAAGGAGTCGGTGGGCGTTGTTTTCGGGGACAGACAGAGTTTCTGTTGACAGGCAACCCGGCAACAGGTTTCGCCAATCAGCAATATCCGACATTTCAGGACACATCTTGATATAGGGCCACGAAGAGAAACTTGAAGGAATGGCCCACTGCACAGCACAAAAGTTGCACTTGTCAGGGCGCACCAAGAAGACGGTCTATCGCCGCAGCTGCCAAATGGCTCAAGGAGTCGGTGGACGTTGTTTTCGAGGGCAGACAGAGTTTCCGTTGACAGGCAACCCGGCAACAAGTTTCGCCATTCAGCAATATCCGATATTTCAGGACACATCTTGATCTAGGGCCAGGAAGAAAAACTTGTAGGAATGGCCCACTGCACAGCACAAAAGTTGAACTTGTCAGGGCGCACCAAGAAGACGGTCCGTCGCCGCAGCTGCCGAATGCCTGAAGGAGTCGGTGGGCGTTGTTTTCGGGGACAGACAGAGTTTCTGTTGACAGGCAACCCGGCAACAGGTTTCGCCAATCAGCAATATCCGACATTTCTGGACACATCTTGATATAGGGCCACGAAGAGAAACTTGAAGGAATGGCCCACTGCACAGCACAAAAGTTGCACTTGTCAGGGCGCACCAAGAGGACGGATCATCGCCGATGCTGGCAAATGCCTGAAGGAGTCGGTGGACGTTGTTTACGGGGACAGACATAGTTTCCGTTGAAGGGCAACTCGGCAACAGGCTTCGCCAATCAGCAATATCCGATATTTCAGGACACATCTTGATCTAGGGCCAGGAAGAGCAACTTGAAGGAATGGCCCACTGCACAGCAAAAAAGTTGCACTTGTCAGGGCGCACCAAGAAGACGGTCCATCGCCACTGCTACCGAATGCCTGAAGGAGTCGGTGGGCGTTGTTTTGGAGGACAGAGTTTCCGTTGACGGTCAACCCGGCAACAGCTTTAGCCAATCAGCAATATTCGATATTTCAGGACACATCTTGATCTAGGGCCTCGAAGAGAAACTTGAAGGAATGGCCCACTGCGCAGCAAAAAAGATGCACTTGTCAGAGCGCACCAAGAAGACAGTCCGTCGCCGATGCTGCCGAATGCCTTAAGGAGCCGGCGGGCGTTGTTTTGGTGGACAGACAGAATTTCCGTTGACGGGCTACCGGGCAACAGGTTTTGCCAATCAGCAATGTCCGATATTTCATGACACAGCTTGATCTAGGGCCAGGAAGTGCAACTTGAAGGAATCGCCCACTGCACAGCAAAAAGCTGCTCTTGTCACGGCGCACTAAGAAAACGGTCCATCGTCACGGCTCCTGAATGGATGAAGGAGTCAGTGGGCGCTGTTTTGGTGGACAGAGTTTTCGTTGACGGGCAACCCTGCAACAGGTTTCGCCAATCAGCAATGTCTGGTATTTCACGACACAGCTTGATCTAGGGCCAGGAAGAGAAACTTGAAGGAATGGCCCACTGCTCAGCAAAAAAGCTGCACTTGTCACGGCGCACCATGAAGACGGTCCATCGTCACTGCTCCCGAATGCCTGAAGGAGTCGGTGGGCGTTGTTTTGGTGGACAGACAGTGTTTCTGTTGACGGGCAACCCGGCAACAGGTTTCGCCAATCAGCATTGTCCGATATTTCATGACACAGCTTGATCTAGGGCCAGGAAGAGCAACATTAAGGAACGACCCAATGCACATCAAAAAAGATGCACTTCTCGGGGCGCACCAAGAAGACGGTCCGCCGCCGCAGCTGCCGAATGCCTGAAGGAGTCGGTGGGCGTTCTTTTCGGGCACAGACAGAGTTTCCGATGACAAGCAACCCGGCAACAGGTTTCGCCAATCATCAATGTCCGATGTTTCACGACACAGCTTGATCTAGGGCCAGGAAGAGCAACTTGAAGGAATGGCCCACTGCACAGCAAAAAAGTTGCACTTGTCAGGGCGCACCAAGAAGACGGTCCATCGCCACTGCTACCGAATGCCTGAAGGAGTCGGTGGGCGTTGTTTTGGAGGACGGAGTTTCCGTTGACGGTCAACCCGGCAACAGCTTTAGCCAATCAGCAATGTCCGATAATTCAGGACACAGCTTGATCTAGGGCCACGAAGAAAAACTTGAAGGAATGGCCCACTGCACAGCAAAAAAGATGCACATCTCAGGGCGCCCCAAGAAGACGGTCCTTCACCGCAGCTGCCGAATGCCTGAAGGAGTCGGTGGGCGTTGTTTTCGGGGACAGACAGAGTTTCCGTTGACAATCAACCCGGCAAAAGATTTCACCAATCAGCAATGTCCAATATTTAAGGCCACAGCTTGATATAGGGCCACGAAGAGAAACTTGAAGGAATGGCCCACTGCACAGCAAAAAAGTTGCACTTCTCAGGGCGCACCAAGAAGACGGTCCATCGCCGCAGCTGCCGAATGCCTGAAGGAGTCGGTGGACGTTGTTTTCGAGGACAGACAGAGTTTCCGTTGACAGGCAACCCGGCAACAGGTTTAGCCAATCAGCAATATCCGATATTTCAGGACACATCTTGATCTAGGGCCACGAAAACTTGTAGGAATGGCCCACTGCACAGCCCAAAAGTTGCACTTGTCAGGGCGCACCAAGAAGACGGTCCGTCGTCGCTGCTACCAAATGCCTGAAGGAGTCGGTGGGCGTTGTTTTCTTGGACAGAATCTAGAGCCACGAAGGAAAACTTGAAGGAATGGCCCACTGCACAGCAAAAAAGTTGCACTTGTCTGGGCGCACCAAGAAGACGGTCCATCGCCAGTGCTACCGAATGCCTGAAGGAGTCGGTGGGCGTTGTTTTGGAGGACAGTTTCCGTGGACGGGCAACCCGGCAACACGTTTAGCCAATCAGCAATATCCGATGTTTCAGGACACATCTTGATCTAGGGCCACGAAGAGAAACTTGAAGGAATGGCCCACTGCACAGCAAAAAAGTTGCACTTGTCAGGGCGCACCAAAAAGGCTTTCCATCGCCACTGCTACCGAATGCCTGAAGGAGTCGGTGGGCGTTGTTTTGGAGGACAGAGTTTCCGTTGACGGGGAACCAGGCAACAGGTTTCGCCAATCAGCAATGTCCGATAATTCAGGACACAGCTTGATCTAGGGCCACGAAGAAAAACTTGAAGGAATGGCCCACTGCACAGCAAAAAAGATGCACATCTCAGGGCGCCCCAAGAAGACGGTCCTTCACCGCAGCTGCCGAATGCCTGAAGGAGTCGGTGGGCGTTGTTTTCGGGGACAGACAGAGTTTCCGTTGACAATCAACCCGGCAAAAGATTTCACCAATCAGCAATGTCCAATATTTAAGGACACAGCTTGATATAGGGCCACGAAGAGAAACTTGAAGGAATGGCCCACTGCACAGCAAAAAAGTTGCACTTCTCAGGGCGCACGAAGAAGGCGGTCCGTCGTCGCAGCTGCCGAATGCCTGAAGGAGTCGGTGGGCGTTGTTTTCGGGGACAGACAGAGTTTCCGTTGAAAGGCAACCCGGCAACAGGTTTCGCCAATCAGCAATATCCGATATTTCAGGACACACCTTGATCTAGGGCCACGAAGAGAAACTTGAAGGAATGGCCCACTGCACAGCAAAAAAGTTGCACTTGTCAGGGCGCACCAAAAAGGCTTTCCATCGCCACTGCTACCGAATGCCTGAAGGAGTCGGTGGGCGTTGTTTTGGAGGACAGAGTTTCCGTTGACGGGCAACCCGGCAAAAGATTTCACCAATCAGCAATGTCCGATATTTAAGGACACAGCTTGATATAGGGCCACGAAGAAAAACTTGAAGGAATGGCCCACTGCAAAGCAAAAAAGTTGCTTTCTCAGTTCGCACCAAGAAGACGGTCCGTCGTCGCAGCTGCCGAATGCCTGAAGGAGTCGGTGGGCGTTGTTGTCGGGCACAGACAGAGTTTTCGTTGACAAGCAATCCGGCAACAGGTTTCGCCAATCATCAATGTCCGATGTTTCACGACACAGCTTGATCTAGGGCCAGGAAGAGCAACTTGAAGGAATGGCCAACTGCACAGCAAAAAAGTAGCACTTGTCAGGGCGCACCAAAAAGGCTTTCCATCGCCACTGCTACCGAATGCCTGAAGGAGTCGGTGGGCGTTGTTTTGGAGGACAGAGTTTCCGTTGACGGGCAACCCGGCAACAGGTTTAGCCAATCAGCAATATCCGATATTTCAGGACACATCTTAATCTAGGGCCAGGAAGAGCAACTTGAAGGAATGGCCCACTGCACGGCAAAAAAGCTGCACTTGTCACGCCGCACCAAGAAGACGGTCCATCGTCACTGCTCCCGAATGCCTGAAGGAGTCGGTGGGCGTTGTTTTGGTGGACAGACAGTGTTTCCGTTGACGGGGAACCCGGCAACAGGTTTCGCCAATCAGCAATGTCCGATAATTCAGGACACAGCTTGATCTAGGGCCACGAAGAAAAACTTGAAGGAATGGCCCACTGCACAGCAAAAAAGATGCACATCTCAGGGCGCCCCAAGAAGACGGTCCTTCACCGCAGCTGCCGAATGCCTGAAGGAGTCGGTGGCTGTTGTTTTCGGGGACAGACAGAGTTTCCGTTGACAATCAACCCGGCAAAAGATTTCACCAATCAGCAATGTCCAATATTTAAGGACACAGCTTGATATAGGGCCACGAAGAGAAACTTGAAGGAATGGCCCACTGCACAGCAAAAAAGTTGCACTTCTCAGGGCGCACGAAGAAGGTGGTCCGTCGCCGCTGCTACCGAATGCCTGAAGGAGTCGGTGGGCGTTGTTTTCGGGGACAGACAGAGTTTCCGTTGACAATCAACAATCACCCGGCAAAAGGTTTCGCCAATCAGCAATGTCCGATATTTAAGGACACAGCTTGATATAGGGCCACGAAGAAAAACTTGAAGGAATGGCCCACTGCACAGCAAAAAAGTTGCTTTCTCAGTTCGCACCAAGAAGACGGTCCGTCGTCGCAGCTGCCGAATGCCTGAAGGAGTCGGTGGGCGTTGTTTTCGGGCACAGACAGAGTTTTCGTTGACAAGCAACCCGGCAACAGGTTTCGCCAATCATCAATGTCCGATGTTTCACGACACAGCTTGATCTAGGGCCAGGAAGAGCAACTTGAAGGAATGGCCCACTGCACAGCAAAAAAGTTGCACTTGTCTGGGCGCACCAAAAAGGCTTTCCATCGCCACTGCTACCGAATGCCTGAAGGAGTCGGTGGGCGTTGTTTTGGAGGACAGAGTTTCCGTTGACGGGCAAGCCGGCAACAGGTTTAGCCAATCAGCAATATCCGATATTTCAGGACACATCTTAATCTAGAGCCAGGAAGAGCAACTTGAAGGAATGGCCCACTGCACGGCAAAAAAGCTGCACTTGTCACGCCGCACCAAGAAGACGGTCCATCGTCACTGCTCCCGAATGCCTGAAGGAGTCGGTGGGCGTTGCTTTGGTGGACAGACAGTGTTTCCGTTGACGGGGAACTCGGCAACAGGTTTCGCCAATCAGCAATGTCCGATAATTCAGGACACAGCTTGATCTAGGGCCACGAAGAAAAACTTGAAGGAATGGCCCACTGCACAGCAAAAAAGATGCACATCTCAGGGCGCCCCAAGAAGACGGTCCTTCACCGCAGCTGCCGAATGCCTGAAGGAGTCGGTGGGCGTTGTTTTCGGGGACAGACAGAGTTTCCGTTGACAATCAACCCGGCAAAAGATTTCACCAATCAGCAATGTCCAATATTTAAGGACACAGCTTGATATAGGGCCACGAAGAGAAACTTGAAGGAATGGCCCACTGCACAGCAAAAAAGTTGCACTTCTCAGGGCGCACGAAGAAGGCGGTCCGTCGTCGCAGCTGCCGAATGCCTGAAGGAGTCGGTGGGCGTTGTTTTCGGGGACAGACAGAGTTTCCGTTGAAAGGCAACCCGGCAACAGGATTCGCCAATCAGCAATATCCGATATTTCAGGACACACCTTGATCTAGGGCCACGAAGAGAAACTTGAAGGAATCGCCCACTGCACAGCACAAACGTTGCACTTGTCAGGGCGCACCAAGAAGGCGGTCTGTCGCCGCAGCTGCCGAATGCCTGAAGGAGTCGGTGGGCGTTGTTTTCGGGCACAGACAGAGTTTTCGTTGACAAGCAACCCGGCAACAGGTTTCGCCAATCATCAATGTCCGATGTTTCACGACACAGCTTGATCTAGGGCCAGGAAGAGCAACTTGAAGGAATGGCCCACTGCACAGCAAAAAAGTTGCACTTGTCAGGGCGCACCAAAAAGGCTTTCCATCGCCACTGCTACCGAATGCCTGAAGGAGTCGGAGGGCGTTGTTTTGGAAAACAGAGTTTCCGTTGACGGGCAACCCGGCAACAGGTTTAGCCAATCAGCAATATCCGATATTTCAGGACACATCTTAATCTAGGGCCAGGAAGAGCAACTTGAAGGAATGGCCCACTGCACGGCAAAAAAGCTGCACTTGTCACGCCGCACCAAGAAGACGGTCCATCGTCACTGCTCCCGAATGCCTGAAGGAGTCGGTGGGCGTTGTTTTGGTGGACAGACAGTGTTTCCGTTGACGGGGAACCCGGCAACAGGTTTCGCCAATCAGCAATGTCCGATAATTCAGGACACAGCTTGATCTAGGGCCACGAAGAAAAACTTGAAGGAATGGCCCACTGCACAGCAAAAATGATGCACATCTCAGGGCGCCCCAAGAAGACGGTCCTTCACCGCAGCTGCCGAATGCCTGAAGGAGTCGGTGGGCGTTGTTTTCGGGGACAGACAGAGTTTCCGTTGACAATCAACCCGGCAAAAGATTTCACCAATCAGCAATATCCAATATTTAAGGACACAGCTTGATATAGGGCCACGAAGAGAAACTTGAAGGAATGGCCCACTGCACAGCAAAAAAGTTGCACTTCTCAGGGCGCACGAAGAAGGCGGTCCGTCGTCGCAGCTGCCGAATGCCTGAAGGGATCGGTGGGCGTTGTTTTCGGGGACAGACAGAGTTTCTGTTGAAAGGCAACCCGGCAACAGGTTTCGCCAATCAGCAATATCCGATATTTCAGGACACATCTTGATCTAGGGCCACGAAGAGAAACTTGAAGGAATCGCCCACTGCACAGCACAAACGTTGCACTTGTCAGGGCGCACCAAGAAGGCGGTCTGTCGCCGCAGCTGCCGAATGCCTGAAGGAGTCGGTGGGCGTTGTTTTCGGGCACAGAGTTTTCGTTGACAAGCAACCCGGCAAAAGGTTTCGCCAATCATCAATGTCCGATGTTTCACGACACAGCTTGATCTAGGGCCAGGAAGAGCAACTTGAAGGTATGGCCCACTGTACAGCAAAAAAGTTGCACTTGCCAGGGCGCACCAAAAAGGCTTTCCATCGCCACTGCTACCGAATGCCTGAAGGAGTCGGTGGGCGTTGTTTTGGAGGACAGAGTTTCCGTTGACGGGCAACCCGGCAACAGGTTTAGCGAATCAGCAATATCCGATATTTCAGGACACATCTTAATCTAGGGCCAGGAGGAGCAACTTGAAGGAATGGCCCACTGCACGGCAAAAAAGCTGCACTTGTCACGCCGCACCAAGAAGACGGTCCATCGTCACTGCTCCCGAATGCCTGAAGGAGTCGGTGGGCGTTGTTTTGGTGGACAGACAGTGTTTCCGTTGACGGGGAACCCGGCAACAGGTTTCGCCAATCAGCAATGTCCGATAATTCAGGACACAGCTTGATCTAGGGCCACGAAGAAAAACTTGAAGGAATGGCCCACTGCACAGCAAAAAAGATGCACATCTCAGGGCGACCCAAGAAGACGGTCCTTCACCGCAGCTGCCGAATGCCTGAAGGAGTCGGTGGGCGTTGTTTCGGGGACAGACAGAGTTTCCGTTGACAATCAACCCGGCAAAAGATTTCACCAATCAGCAATGTCCAATATTTAAGGACACAGCTTGATATAGGGCCAGGAAGAGAAACTTGAAGGAATGGCCCACTGCACAGCTAAAAAGTTGCACTTCTCAGGGCGCACGAAGAAGGTGGTCCGTCGTCGCAGCTGCCGAATGCCTGAAGGAGTCGGTGGGCGTTGTTTTCGGGGACAGACAGAGTTTCCGTTGAAAGGCAACCCGGCAACAGGTTTCGCCAATCAGCAATATCCGATATTTCAGGACACATCTTGATCTAGGGCCACGAAGAGAAACTTGAAGGAATCGCCCACTGCACGGCACAAACGTTGCACTTGTCAGGGCGCACCAAGAAGGCTGTCTGTCGCCGCAGCTGCCGAATGCCTGAAGGAGTCGGTGGGCGTTGTTTTCGGGCACAGAGTTTTCGTTGACAAGAAACCCGGCAACAGGTTTCGCCAATCATCAATGTCCGATGTTTCACGACACAGCTTGATCTAGGGCCAGGAAGAGCAACTTGAAGGAATGGCCCACTGCACAGCAAAAAAGTTGCACTTGTCAGGGCGCACCAAAAAGGCTTTCCATCGCCACTGCTACCGAATGCCTGAAGGAGTCGGTGGGCGTTGTTTTCGAGGACAGAGTTTCCGTTGACGGGCAACCCGGCAACAGGTTTAGCCAATCAGCAATATCCGATATTTCAGGACACATCTTAATCTAGGGCCAGGAAGAGCAACTTGAAGGAATGGCCCACTGCACGGCAAAAAAGCTGCACTTGTCACGCCGCACCAAGAAGACGGTCCATCGTCACTGCTCCCGAATGCCTGAAGGAGTCGGTGGGCGTTGTTTTGGTGGACAGACAGTGTTTCCGTTGACGGGGAACCCGGCAACAAGTTTCGCCAATCAGCAATGTCCGATAATTCAGGACACAGCTTGATCTAACCCCACGAAGAAAAACTTGAAGGAATGGCCCACTGCACAGCAAAAAAGATGCACATCTCAGGGCGCCCCAAGAAGACGGTCCTTCACCGCAGCTGCCGAATGCCTGAAGGAGTCGGTGGGCGTTGTTTTCGGGGACAGACAGAGTTTCCGTTGACAATCAACCCGGCAAAAGATTTCACCAATCAGCAATGTCCAATATTTAAGGACACAGCTTGATATAGGGCCACGAAGAGAAACTTGAAGGAATGGCCCACTGCACAGCAAAAAAGTTGCACTTCTCAGGGCGCACGGAGAAGGCGGTCCGTCGTCGCAGCTGCCGAATGCCTGAAGGAGTCGGTGGGCGTTGTTTTCGGGGACAGAGAGTTTCCGTTGAAAGGCAACCCGGCAACAGGTTTCGCCAATCAGCAATATCCGATATTTCAGGACACATCTTGATCTAGGGCCACGAAGAGAAACTTGAAGGAATCGCCCACTGCACAGCACAAACGTTGCACTTGTCAGGGCGCACCAAGAAGGCGGTCTGTCGCCGCAGCTGCCGAATGCCTGAAGGAGTCGGTGGGCGTTGTTTTCGGGCACAGAGTTTTCGTTGACAAGCAACCCGGCAACAGGTTTCGCCAATCATCAATGTCCGATGTTTCAAGACACAGCTTGATCTAGGGCCAGGAAGAGCAACTTGAAGGAATGGCCCACTGCACAGCAAAAAAGTTGCACTTGTCAGGGCGCACCAAAAAGGCTTTCCATCGCCACTGCTACCGAATGCCTGAAGGAGTCGGTGGGCGTTGTTTTGGAGGACAGAGTTTCCGTTGACGGGCAACCCGGCAACAGGTTTAGCCAATCAGCAATATCCGATATTTCAGGACACATCTTAATCTAGGGCCAGGAAGAGCAACTTGAAGGAATGGCCCACTGCACGGCAAAAAAGCTGCACTTGTCACGCCACACCAAGAAGACGGTCCATCGTCACTGCTCCCGAATGCCTGAAGGAGTCGGTGGGCGTTGTTTTGGTGGACAGACAGTGTTTCCGTTGACGGGGAACCCGGCAACAGGTTTCGCCAATCAGCAATGTCCGATAATTCAGGACACAGCTTGATCTAGGGCCACGAAGAAAAACTTGAAGGAATGGCCCACTGCACAGCAAAAAAGATGCACATCTCAGGGCGCCCCAAGAAGACGGTCCTTCACCGCAGCTGCCCAATGCCTGAAGGAGTCGGTGGGCGTTGTTTTCGGGGACAGACAGAGTTTCCGTTGTCAATCAACCCGGCAAAAGATTTCACCAATCAGCAATGTCCAATATTTAAGGACACAGCTTGATATAGGGCCATGAAGAGAAACTTGAAGGAATGGCCCACTGCACAGCAAAAAAGTTGCACTTCTCAGGGCGCACGAAGAAGGCGGTCCGTCGCCGCTGCTACCGAATGCCTGAAGGAGTCGGTGGGCGTTGTTTTCGGGGACAGACAGAGTTTCCGTTGACAGGCAACCCGGCAACAGGTTTCGCCAATCAGCAATATCCGATATTTCAGGACACATCTTGATCTAGGGCCACGAAGAGAAACTTGAAGGAATGGCCCACTGCACAGCCCAAAAGTTGCACTTGTCAGGGCGCACGAAGAAGACGGTCCGTCGTCGCTGCTACCAAATGCCTGAAGGAGTCGGTGGGCGTTGTTTTGTTGGACAGAATCTAGAGCCACGAAGAGAAACTTGAAGGAATGGCCCACTGCACAGCAAAAAAGATGCACTTGTCAGGGCGCACCAAGAAGACGGCCCGTCGCCGCTGCTACCGAATGCCTGAAGGAGTCGGTTGGCGTTGTTCTGGTTGACAGGCAGTTTTCGCTGACGGGCCAGGTTTCGGCAATCAGCAATGTTCGATATGTCAAGACACAGCTTGATCAAGGGCCACGAAGAGAAACTTGAAGGAATGGCCCACTGCACAGCAAAACAGATGCACTTCTCAGGGAGCACCAAGAAGATGGTCCGTCACCGCAGCTGCCGAATGCCTGAAGGAGTGGGTGGGCGTTGTTTTCGGGGACAGACAGAGTTTCCGTTGACAATCAACCCGGCAAAAGGTTTCGCCAATCAGCAATGTCTGATATTTAAGGACACAGCTTGATATAGGGCCACGAAGAAAAACAAGAAGGAATAACCCACTGCACAGCAAAAAAGTTGCTTTCTCAGTTCGCACCAAGAAGACGGTCCGTCGTCGCTGCTATCAAATGCCGGAAGGAGTCGGTGGGCGTTGTTTTGGTGTACAGACAGAGTTTCCGTTGACGGGGAACCCGGCAACAGGTTTCGCCAATCAGCAATGTCCGATAATTCAGGACACAGCTTGATCTAGGGCCACGAAGAAAAACTTGAAGGAATGGCCCACTGCACAGCAAAAAAGATGCACATCTCAGGGCGCCCCAAGAAGACGGTCCTTCACCGCAGCTGCCGAATGCCTGAAGGAGTCGGTGGGCGTTGTTTTCGGGGACAGACAGAGTTTCCGTTGACAATCAACCCGGCAAAAGATTTCACCAATCAGCAATATCCAATATTTAAGGACACAGCTTGATATAGGGCCACGAAGAGAAACTTGAAGGAATGGCCCACTGCACAGCAAAAAAGTTGCACTTCTCAGGGCGCACGAAGAAGGCGGTCCGTCGTCGCAGCTGCCGAATGCCTGAAGGAGTCGGTGGGCGTTGTTTTCGGGGACAGACAGAGTTTCTGTTGAAAGGCAACCCGGCAACAGGTTTCGCCAATCAGCAATATCCGATATTTCAGGACACATCTTGATCTAGGGCCACGAAGAGAAACTTGAAGGAATCGCCCACTGCACAGCACAAACGTTGCACTTGTCAGGGCGCACCAAGAAGGCGGTCTGTCGCCGCAGCTGCCGAATGCCTGAAGGAGTCGGTGGGCGTTGTTTTCGGGCACAGAGTTTTCGTTGACAAGCAACCCGGCAAAAGGTTTCGCCAATCATCAATGTCCGATGTTTCACGACACAGCTTGATCTAGGGCCAGGAAGAGCAACTTGAAGGAATGGCCCACTGCACAGCAAAAAAGTTGCACTTGCCAGGGCGCACCAAAAAGGCTTTCCATCGCCACTGCTACCGAATGCCTGAAGGAGTCGGTGGGCGTTGTTTTGGAGGACAGAGTTTCCGTTGACGGGCAACCCGGCAACAGGTTTAGCCAATCAGCAATATCCGATATTTCAGGACACATCTTAATCTAGGGCCAGGAAGAGCAACTTGAAGGAATGGCCCACTGCACGGCAAAAAAGCTGCACTTGTCACGCCGCACCAAGAAGACGGTCCATCGTCACTGCTCCCGAATGCCTGAAGGAGTCGGTGGGCGTTGTTTTGGTGGACAGACAGTGTTTCCGTTGACGGGGAACCCGGCAACAGGTTTCGCCAATCAGCAATGTCCGATAATTCAGGACACAGCTTGATCTAGGGCCACGAAGAAAAACTTGAAGGAATGGCCCACTGCACAGCAAAAAAGATGCACATCTCAGGGCGACCCAAGAAGACGGTCCTTCACCGCAGCTGCCGAATGCCTGAAGGAGTCGGTGGGCGTTGTTTCGGGGACAGACAGAGTTTCCGTTGACAATCAACCCGGCAAAAGATTTCACCAATCAGCAATGTCCAATATTTAAGGACACAGCTTGATATAGGGCCAGGAAGAGAAACTTGAAGGAATGGCCCACTGCACAGCTAAAAAGTTGCACTTCTCAGGGCGCACGAAGAAGGTGGTCCGTCGTCGCAGCTGCCGAATGCCTGAAGGAGTCGGTGGGCGTTGTTTTCGGGGACAGACAGAGTTTCCGTTGAAAGGCAACCCGGCAACAGGTTTCGCCAATCAGCAATATTCGATATTTCAGGACACATCTTGATCTAGGGCCACGAAGAGAAACTTGAAGGAATCGCCCACTGCACGGCACAAACGTTGCACTTGTCAGGGCGCACCAAGAAGGCTGTCTGTCGCCGCAGCTGCCGAATGCCTGAAGGAGTCGGTGGGCGTTGTTTTCGGGCACAGAGTTTTCGTTGACAAGAAACCCGGCAACAGGTTTCGCCAATCATCAATGTCCGATGTTTCACGACACAGCTTGATCTAGGGCCAGGAAGAGCAACTTGAAGGAATGGCCCACTGCACAGCAAAAAAGTTGCACTTGTCAGGGCGCACCAAAAAGGCTTTCCATCGCCACTGCTACCGAATGCCTGAAGGAGTCGGTGGGCGTTGTTTTCGAGGACAGAGTTTCCGTTGACGGGCAACCCGGCAACAGGTTTAGCCAATCAGCAATATCCGATATTTCAGGACACATCTTAATCTAGGGCCAGGAAGAGCAACTTGAAGGAATGGCCCACTGCACGGCAAAAAAGCTGCACTTGTCACGCCGCACCAAGAAGACGGTCCATCGTCACTGCTCCCGAATGCCTGAAGGAGTCGGTGGGCGTTGTTTTGGTGGACAGACAGTGTTTCCGTTGACGGGGAACCCGGCAACAAGTTTCGCCAATCAGCAATGTCCGATAATTCAGGACACAGCTTGATCTAGGGCCACGAAGAAAAACTTGAAGGAATGGCCCACTGCACAGCAAAAAAGATGCACATCTCAGGGCGCCCCAAGAAGACGGTCCTTCACCGCAGCTGCCGAATGCCTGAAGGAGTCGGTGGGCGTTGTTTTCGGGGACAGACAGAGTTTCCGTTGACAATCAACCCGGCAAAAGATTTCACCAATCAGCAATGTCCAATATTTAAGGACACAGCTTGATATAGGGCCACGAAGAGAAACTTGAAGGAATGGCCCACTGCACAGCAAAAAAGTTGCACTTCTCAGGGCGCACGAAGAAGGCGGTCCGTCGTCGCAGCTGCCGAATGCCTGAAGGAGTCGGTGGGCGTTGTTTTCGGGGACAGAGAGTTTCCGTTGAAAGGCAACCCGGCAACAGGTTTCGCCAATCAGCAATATCCGATATTTCAGGACACATCTTGATCTAGGGCCACGAAGAGAAACTTGAAGGAATCGCCCACTGCACAGCACAAACGTTGCACTTGTCAGGGCGCACCAAGAAGGCGGTCTGTCGCCGCAGCTGCCGAATGCCTGAAGGAGTCGGTGGGCGTTGTTTTCGGGCACAGAGTTTTCGTTGACAAGCAACCCGGCAACAGGTTTCGCCAATCATCAATGTCCGATGTTTCAAGACACAGCTTGATCTAGGGCCAGGAAGAGCAACTTGAAGGAATGGCCCACTGCACAGCAAAAAAGTTGCACTTGTCAGGGCGCACCAAAAAGGCTTTCCATCGCCACTGCTACCGAATGCCTGAAGGAGTCGGTGGGCGTTGTTTTGGAGGACAGAGTTTCCGTTGACGGGCAACCCGGCAACAGGTTTAGCCAATCAGCAATATCCGATATTTCAGGACACATCTTAATCTAGGGCCAGGAAGAGCAACTTGAAGGAATGGCCCACTGCACGGCAAAAAAGCTGCACTTGTCACGCCACACCAAGAAGACGGTCCATCGTCACTGCTCCCGAATGCCTGAAGGAGTCGGTGGGCGTTGTTTTGGTGGACAGACAGTGTTTCCGTTGACGGGGAACCCGGCAACAGGTTTCGCCAATCAGCAATGTCCGATAATTCAGGACACAGCTTGATCTAGGGCCACGAAGAAAAACTTGAAGGAATGGCCCACTGCACAGCAAAAAAGATGCACATCTCAATGCGCCCCAAGAAGACGGTCCTTCACCGCAGCTGCCCAATGCCTGAAGGAGTCGGTGGGCGTTGCTTTCGGGGACAGACAGAGTTTCCGTTGACAATCAACCCGGCAAAAGATTTCACCAATCAGCAATGTCCAATATTTAAGGACACAGCTTGATATAGGGCCATGAAGAGAAACTTGAAGGAATGGCCCACTGCACAGCAAAAAAGTTGCACTTCTCAGGGCGCACGAAGAAGGCCGTCCGTCGCCGCTGCTACCGAATGCCTGAAGGAGTCGGTGGGCGTTGTTTTCGGGGACAGACAGAGTTTCCGTTGACAGGCAACCCGGCAACAGGTTTCGCCAATCAGCAATATCCGATATTTCAGGACACATCTTGATCTAGGGCCACGAAGAGAAACTTGAAGGAATGGCCCACTGCACAGCCCAAAAGTTGCACTTGTCAGGGCGCACGAAGAAGACGGTCCGTCGTCGCTGCTACCAAATGCCTGAAGGAGTCGGTGGGCGTTGTTTTGTTGGACAGAATCTAGAGCCACGAAGGAAAACTTGAAGGAATGGCCCACTGCACAGCAAAAAAGTTGCACTTGTCTGGGCGCACGAAGAAGACGGTCCATCGCCACCGCTACCGAATGCCTGAAGGAGTCGGTGGGCGTTGTTTTGGAGGACAGTTTCCGTTGACGGGCAACCCGGCAACACGTTTAGCCAATCAGCAATATCCGATATTTCAGGACACATCTTGATCTAGGGCCACGAAGAGAAACTTGAAGGAATGGCCCACTGCACAGCAAAAAAGATGCACTTGTCAGGGCGCACCAAGAAGACGGTCCGTCGCCGCTGCTACCGAATGCCTGATGGAGTCGGTTGGCGTTGTTCTGGTTGACAGGCAGTTTTCGCTGACGGGCCAGGTTTCGGCAATCAGCAATGTTCGATATGTCAAGACACAGCTTGATCAAGGGCCACGAAGAGAAACTTGAAGGAATGGCCCACTGCACAGCAAAACAGATGCACTTCTCAGGGAGCACCAAGAAGACGGTCCGTCACCGCAGCTGCCGAATGCCTGAAGGAGTGGGTGGGCGTTGTTTTGGTGTACAGACAGAGTTTCCGTTGCCGGGGAACCCGGCAACAGGTTTTGCCAATCAGCAATGTCCGATAATTCAGGACACAGCTTGATCTAGGGCCACGAAGAAAAACTTGAAGGAATTGCCCACTGCACAGCAAAAAAGATGCACTTATCAGGGCGCAACAAGAAGACGGTCTATCTCCGCAGCTGCCAAATGCCTGAAGGAGTCGGTGGGCGTTCTTTTGTTGGACAGAATCTAGGGTCACGAAGTGAAACTTGAAGGAATGGCCCAATGCACAGCAAAAAAGATGCACTTGTCAGGGCGCACCAAGAAGGCGGTCCATCGCCGCTGCTACCGAATGCCTGAAGGAGTCGGTGGGCGTTGTTTTCGGTGTCAGACATAGTTTCCGTTGAAGGGCGACTCGGCAACAGCTTTCGCCAATCAGCAATATCCGATATTTCAGGACACATCTTGATCTAGGGCCACGAAGAGAAACTTGAAGGAATGGCTCACTGCACAGCATAAAAGTTGCACCTGTCAGGGCGCACCAGAAAGACGGTCCGTCGTCGCTGCTACCGAATGCCTGAAGGAGTCGGTGGGCGTTGTTTTCGGGCACAGACAGAGTTTCCATGGACGGGCACCTCGGCAACAGAATTCGCCAATCAGCAGTATTTGTTATATCAGGACACATCTTGATCTAGGTCCACGAATAGAAACTTGAAGGAATGGCCCACTGCACTGCACAAAAGTTGCACTTGTCAGGGCGCAACATGAAGACGGTCTATCGCCGCAGCAGCCAAATGCCTGAAGGAGTCGGTGGGCGTAGTTTTCGGTGTCACACAGAGTTTCCGTTGACAGGCAACCCGGCAACAGGTTTCGCCAATCAGCAATATCCGATATTTCAGGACACATCTTGATCTAGGGCCAGGAAGAAAAACTTGTAGGTATGACCCACTGCATAGCACAAAAGTTGCACTTGTCAGGGCGCACCAAGAAGACGGTCCGTCGTCGCTGCTACCAAATGCCTGAAGGAGTCGGTGGGCGTTGTTTTGCTGGACAGAATCTAGAGCCACGAATGAAAACTTGAACGAATGGCCCAATGCACAGCAAAAAAGGTGCACTTCTCAGGGCGCACCAAGAAGACGGTCCATCGCCGCAGCTGCCGAATGCCTGAAGGAGTCGGTAGGCGTTGTTTTCGGGCACAGACAGAGTTTCCGTTGACAAGCAACCCGGAAACAGGTTTCACCAATCAGCAATGTCCGATATTTAAGGACACAGCTTGATATAGGGCCACGAAGAAAAACTTGAAGGAATGGCCCACTGCACAGCAAAAAAGTTGCTTTCTCAGTTCGCACCAAGAAGACGGTCCGTCTTCGCTGCTACCAAATGCCTGAGGGAGTCGGTGGGCGTTGTTTTGGTGAACAGACAGTTTCTATTGACGGGGAATCCGGCAACAGGTTTTGCCAATCAGCAATGTCCGATAATTCAGGACACAGCTTGATCTAGGGCCACGAAGAAAAACTTGAAAGAATTGCCCACTGCACAGCAAAAAAGATGCACTTCTCAGGGCGCAGCAAGAAGGCGGTCTGTCGCCGCAGCTGCCGAATGCCTGAAGGAGTCGGTGGGCGTTGTTTTCGGGCACAGACAGAGTTCTCGTTGACAAGCAACCTGGCAACAGGTTTAGCCAATCAGCAATAACCGATATTTCAGGACACATCTTGATCAAGGGCCACGAAGAGAAACTTGAAGGAATGGCCCACTGCACAGCAAAAAAGATGCACTTTTCATAGCGCACCAAGAAGACAGTCCGTCGCCGCTGCTGCCGAATGCCTGAAGGAGCCGGCGGGGGTTGGTGTGGTGGACAGACAGAGTTTCCGTTGACGGGGAACCCGGCAACAGGTTTTGCCAATCAGCAATGTCCGATAATTCAGGACACAGCTTGATCTAGGGCCACGAAGAAAAACTTGAAGGAATTGCCCACTGCACAGCAAAAAAGATGCACTTGTCAGGGCGCAACAAGAAGACGGTCTATCTCCGCAGCTGCCAAATGCCTGAAGGAGTCGGTGGGCGTTCTTTTGTTGGACAGAATCTAGGGTCACGAAGTGAAACTTGAAGGAATGGCCCAATGCACAGCAAAAAAGATGCACTTGTCAGGGCGCTCCAAGAAGGCGGTCCATCGCCGCTGCTACCGAATGCCTGAAGGAGTCGGTGGGCGTTGTTTTGGTGGACAGACAGAACTTCCATTGACGGGCAACCCGGCAACAGTTTTCGCCAATCAGCAATATCCGATATTTGAGGACACATCTTGATCTAGGGCCACCAAGAGAAACTTGAAGGAATGGTCCACTGCACAGCACAAAAGTTGCACTTGTCAGGGCGCACAAAGAGGACGGTTCATCGCCGATGCTGGCAAATGCCTGAAGGTGTCGGTGGGCGTAGTTTTCGGTGTCAGACAGAGTTTCCGTTGACAGGCAACCCGGCAACAGGTTTCGCCAATCCGCAATATCCTATATTTCAGGACACATCTTGATCTAGGGCCACGAAGAAAAACTTGAAGGAATGGCCCACTGCACAGCAAAAAAGATGCACATCTCAGGGCGCCCCAAGAAGACGGTCCTTCACCGCAGCTGCCGAATGCCTGAAGGAGTCGGTGGGCGTTGTTTTCGGGGACAGACAGAGTTTCCGTTGACAATCAACCCGGCAAAAGATTTCACCAATCAGCAATGTCCAATATTTAAGGACACAGCTTGATATAGGGCCACGAAGAGAAACTTGAAGGAATGGCCCACTGCACAGCAAAAAAGTTGCACTTCTCAGGGCGCACGAAGAAGGCGGTCCGTCGTCGCAGCTGCCGAATGCCTGAAGGAGTCGGTGGGCGTTGTTTTCGGGGACAGAGAGTTTCCGTTGAAAGGCAACCCGGCAACAGGTTTCGCCAATCAGCAATATCCGATATTTCAGGACACATCTTGATCTAGGGCCACGAAGAGAAACTTGAAGGAATCGCCCACTGCACAGCACAAACGTTGCACTTGTCAGGGCGCACCAAGAAGGCGGTCTGGCGCCGCAGCTGCCGAATGCCTGAAGGAGTCGGTGGGCGTTGTTTTCGGGCACAGAGTTTTCGTTGACAAGCAACCCGGCAACAGGTTTTGCCAATCATCAATGTCCGATGTTTCAAGACACAGCTTGATCTAGGGCCAGGAAGAGCAACTTGAAGGAATGGCCCACTGCACAGCAAAAAAGTTGCACTTGTCAGGGCGCACCAAAAAGGCTTTCCATCGCCACTGCTACCGAATGCCTGAAGGAGTCGGTGGGCGTTGTTTTGGAGGACAGAGTTTCCGTTGACGGGCAACCCGGCAACAGGTTTAGCCAATCAGCAATATCCGATATTTCAGGACACATCTTAATCTAGGGCCAGGAAGAGCAACTTGAAGGAATGGCCCACTGCACGGCAAAAAAGCTGCACTTGTCACGCCACACCAAGAAGACGGTCCATCGTCACTGCTCCCGAATGCCTGAAGGAGTCGGTGGGCGTTGTTTTGGTGGACAAACAGTGTTTCCGTTGACGGGGAACCCGGCAACAGGTTTCGCCAATCAGCAATGTCCGATAATTCAGGACACAGCTTGATCTAGGGCCACGAAGAAAAACTTGAAGGAATGGCCCACTGCACAGCAAAAAAGATGCACATCTCAGGGCGCCCCAAGAAGACGGTCCTTCACCGCAGCTGCCCAATGCCTGAAGGAGTCGGTGGGCGTTGCTTTCGGGGACAGACAGAGTTTCCGTTGACAATCAACCCGGCAAAAGATTTCACCAATCAGCAATGTCCAATATTTAAGGACACAGCTTGATATAGGGCCATGAAGAGAAACTTGAAGGAATGGCCCACTGCACAGCAAAAAAGTTGCACTTCTCAGGGCGCACGAAGAAGGCCGTCCGTCGCCGCTGCTACCGAATGCCTGAAGGAGTCGGTGGGCGTTGTTTTCGGGGACAGACAGAGTTTCCGTTGACAGGCAACCCGGCAACAGGTTTCGCCAATCAGCAATATCCGATATTTCAGGACACATCTTGATCTAGGGCCACGAAGAGAAACTTGAAGGAATGGCCCACTGCACAGCCCAAACGTTGCACTTGTCAGGGCGCACGAAGAAGACGGTCCGTCGTCGCTGCTACCAAATGCCTGAAGGAGTCGGTGGGCGTTGTTTTGTTGGACAGAATCTAGAGCCACGAAGGAAAACTTGAAGGAATGGCCCACTGCACAGCAAAAAAGTTGCACTTGTCTGGGCGCACGAAGAAGACGGTCCATCGCCACCGCTACCGAATGCCTGAAGGAGTCGGTGGGCGTTGTTTTGGAGGACAGTTTCCGTTGACGGGCAACCCGGCAACACGTTTAGCCAATCAGCAATATCCGATATTTCAGGACACATCTTGATCTAGGGCCACGAAGAGAAACTTGAAGGAATGGCCCACTGCACAGCAAAAAAGATGCACTTGTCAGGGCGCACCAAGAAGACGGTCCGTCGCCGCTGCTACCGAATGCCTGAAGGAGTCGGTTGGCGTTGTTCTGGTTGACAGGCAGTTTTCGCTGACGGGCCAGGTTTCGGCAATCAGCAATGTTCGATATGTCAAGACACAGCTTGATCAAGGGCCACGAAGAGAAACTTGAAGGAATGGCCCACTGCACAGCAAAACAGATGCACTTCTCAGGGAGCACCAAGAAGACGGTCCGTCACCGCAGCTGCCGAATGCCTGAAGGAGTGGGTGGGCGTTGTTTTGGTGTACAGACAGAGTTTCCGTTGACGGGGAACCCGGCAACAGGTTTTGCCAATCAGCAATGTCCGATAATTCAGGACACAGCTTGATCTAGGGCCACGAAGAAAAACTTGAAGGAATTGCCCACTGCACAGCAAAAAAGATGCACTTATCAGGGCGCAACAAGAAGACGGTCTATCTCCGCAGCTGCCAAATGCCTGAAGGAGTCGGTGGGCGTTCTTTTGTTGGACAGAATCTAGGGTCACGAAGTGAAACTTGAAGGAATGGCCCAATGCACAGCAAAAAAGATGCACTTGTCAGGGCGCACCAAGAAGGCGGTCCATCGCCGCTGCTACCGAATCCTGAAGGAGTCGGTGGGCGTTGTTTTCGGTGTCAGACATAGTTTCCGTTGAAGGGCGACTCGGCAACAGCTTTCGCCAATCAGCAATATCCGATATTTCAGGACACATCTTGATCTAGGGCCACGAAGAGAAACTTGAAGGAATGGCTCACTGCACAGCATAAAAGTTGCACCTGTCAGGGCGCACCAGAAAGACGGTCCGTCGTCGCTGCTACCGAATGCCTGAAGGAGTCGGTGGGCGTTGTTTTCGGGCACAGACAGAGTTTCCATGGACGGGCACCTCGGCAACAGAATTCGCCAATCAGCAGTATTTGTTATATCAGGACACATCTTGATCTAGGTCCACGAATAGAAACTTGAAGGAATGGCCCACTGCACTGCACAAAAGTTGCACTTGTCAGGGCGCAACATGAAGACGGTCTATCGCCGCAGCAGCCAAATGCCTGAAGGAGTCGGTGGGCGTAGTTTTCGGTGTCACACAGAGTTTCCGTTGACAGGCAACCCGGCAACAGGTTTCGCCAATCAGCAATATCCGATATTTCAGGACACATCTTGATCTAGGGCCAGGAAGAAAAACTTGTAGGTATGACCCACTGCATAGCACAAAAGTTGCACTTGTCAGGGCGCACCAAGAAGACGGTCCGTCGTCGCTGCTACCAAATGCCTGAAGGAGTCGGTGGGCGTTGTTTTGCTGGACAGAATCTAGAGCCACGAATGAAAACTTGAACGAATGGCCCAATGCACAGCAAAAAAGGTGCACTTCTCAGGGCGCACCAAGAAGACGGTCCATCGCCGCAGCTGCCGAATGCCTGAAGGAGTCGGTAGGCGTTGTTTTCGGGCACAGACAGAGTTTCCGTTGACAAGCAACCCGGAAACAGGTTTCACCAATCAGCAATGTCCGATATTTAAGGACACAGCTTGATATAGGGCCACGAAGAAAAACTTGAAGGAATGGCCCACTGCACAGCAAAAAAGTTGCTTTCTCAGTTCGCACCAAGAAGACGGTCCGTCTTCGCTGCTACCAAATGCCTGAGGGAGTCGGTGGGCGTTGTTTTGGTGAACAGACAGTTTCTATTGACGGGGAATCCGGCAACAGGTTTTGCCAATCAGCAATGTCCGATAATTCAGGACACAGCTTGATCTAGGGCCACGAAGAAAAACTTGAAAGAATTGCCCACTGCACAGCAAAAAAGATGCACTTCTCAGGGCGCAGCAAGAAGGCGGTCTGTCGCCGCAGCTGCCGAATGCCTGAAGGAGTCGGTGGGCGTTGTTTTCGGGCACAGACAGAGTTCTCGTTGACAAGCAACCTGGCAACAGGTTTAGCCAATCAGCAATAACCGATATTTCAGGACACATCTTGATCAAGGGCCACGAAGAGAAACTTGAAGGAATGGCCCACTGCACAGCAAAAAAGATGCACTTTTCATAGCGCACCAAGAAGACAGTCCGTCGCCGCTGCTGCCGAATGCCTGAAGGAGCCGGCGGGGGTTGGTGTGGTGGACAGACAGAGTTTCCGTTGACGGGGAACCCGGCAACAGGTTTTGCCAATCAGCAATGTCCGATAATTCAGGACACAGCTTGATCTAGGGCCACGAAGAAAAACTTGAAGGAATTGCCCACTGCACAGCAAAAAAGATGCACTTGTCAGGGCGCAACAAGAAGACGGTCTATCTCCGCAGCTGCCAAATGCCTGAAGGAGTCGGTGGGCGTTCTTTTGTTGGACAGAATCTAGGGTCACGAAGTGAAACTTGAAGGAATGGCCCAATGCACAGCAAAAAAGATGCACTTGTCAGGGCGCTCCAAGAAGGCGGTCCATCGCCGCTGCTACCGAATGCCTGAAGGAGTCGGTGGGCGTTGTTTTGGTGGACAGACAGAACTTCCATTGACGGGCAACCCGGCAACAGTTTTCGCCAATCAGCAATATCCGATATTTGAGGACACATCTTGATCTAGGGCCACCAAGAGAAACTTGAAGGAATGGTCCACTGCACAGCACAAAAGTTGCACTTGTCAGGGCGCACAAAGAGGACGGTTCATCGCCGATGCTGGCAAATGCCTGAAGGTGTCGGTGGGCGTAGTTTTCGGTGTCAGACAGAGTTTCCGTTGACAGGCAACCCGGCAACAGGTTTCGCCAATCCGCAATATCCTATATTTCAGGACACATCTTGATCTAGGGCCAGGAAGAAAAACTTGTAGGTATGGCCCACTGCATAGCACAAAAGTTGCACTTGTCAGGGCACACCAAGAAGACAGTCCGTCGCCGCTGCTACCGAATGCCTGAAGGAGTCGGTGGCCGTTGTTTTGGTGGACAGACAGAATTTTCATTGAAGGCAACCCGGCAACAGGTTTCGCCAATCAGCAATATCCGATATTTCAGGACACATCTTGATCTAGGGCCACGAAGAGAGACTTGAAGGAATGGCCCACTGCACAGCACAAAAGTTGCACTTGTCAGGGCGCACCAAGAGGACGGTCCGTCGTCGCTGCTACCAAATGCCTGAAGGAGTCGGTGGGCGTTGTTTTGCTGGACAGAATCTAGAGCCACGAAGGAAAACTTGAAGGAATGGCCCAATGCACAGCAAAAAAGGTGCACTTCTCAGGGCGCACCAAGAAGACGGTCCATCGCCGCAGCTGCCGAATGCCTGAAGGAGTCGGTAGGCGTTGTTTTCGGGCACAGACAGATTTTCCGTTGACAAGCAACCCGGAAACAGGTTTCGCCAATCAGCAATGTCCGATATTTAAGGACACAGCTTGATATAGGGCCACGAAGAAAAACTTGAAGGAATGGCCCACTGCACAGCAAAAAAGTTGCTTTCTCAGTTCGCACCAAGAAGACGGTCCGTCGTCGCAGCTGCCGAATGCCTGAAGGAGTCGGTGGGCGTTGTTTTCGGGGACAGACAGAGTTTCCGTTGAAAGGCAACCCGGCAACAGGTTTCGCCAATCAGCAATATCTGATATTTCAGGACACACCTTGATCTAGGGCCACGAAGAGAAACTTGAAGGAATCGCCCACTGCACAGCACAAACGTTGCACTTGTCAGGGCGCACCAAGAAGGCGGTCTGTCGCCGCAGCTGCCGAATGCCTGAAGGAGTCGGTGGGCGTTGTTTTCGGGCACAGACAGAGTTTTCGTTGACAAGCAACCCGGCAACAGGTTTCGCCAATCATCAATGTCCGATGTTTCACGACACAGCTTGATCTAGGGCCAGGAAGAGCAACTTGAAGGAATGGCCCACTGCACAGCAAAAAAGTTGCACTTGTCAGGGCGCACCAAAAGGCTTTCCATCGCCACTGCTACCGAATGCCTGAAGGAGTCGGTGGGCGTTGTTTTGGAGGACAGAGTTTCCGTTGACGGGCAACCCGGCAACAGGTTTAGCCAATCAGCAATATCCGATATTTCAGGACACATCTTAATCTAGGGCCAGGAAGAGAAACTTGAAGGAATGGCCCACTGCACGGCAAAAAAGCTGCACTTGTCACGCCGCACCAAGAAGACGGTCCATCGTCACTGCTCCCGAATGCCTGAAGGAGTCGGTGGGCGTTGTTTTGGTGGACAGACAGTGTTTCCGTTGACGGGGAACCCGGCAACAGGTTTCGCCAATCAGCAATGTCCGATAATTCAGGACACAGCTTGATCTAGGGCCACGAAGAAAAACTTGAAGGAATGGCCCACTGCACAGCAAAAAAGATGCACATCTCAGGGCGCCCCAAGAAGACGGTCCTTCACCGCAGCTGCCGAATGCCTGAAGGAGTCGGTGGGCGTTGTTTTCGGGGACAGACAGTTTCCGTTGACAATCAACCCGGCAAAAGATTTCACCAATCAGCAATGTCCAATATTTAAGGACACAGCTTGATATAGGGCCACGAAGAGAAACTTGAAGGAATGGCCCACTGCACAGCAAAAAAGTTGTACTTCTCAGGGCGCACGAAGAAGGCGGTCCGTCGTCGCAGCTGCCGAATGCCTGAAGGAGTCGGTGGGCGTTGTTTTCGGGGACAGACAGAGTTTCCGTTGAAAGGCAACCCGGCAACAGGTTTCGCCAATCAGCAATATCCGATATTTCAGGACACATCTTAATCTAGGGCCACGAAGAGAAACTTGAAGGAATCGCCCACTGCACAGCACAAATGTTGCACTTGTCAGGGCGCACCAAGAAGGCGGTCTGTCGCCGCAGCTGCCGAATGCCTGAAGGAGTCGGTGGGCGTTGTTTTCGGGCACAGAGTTTTCGTTAACAAGCAACCCGGCAAAAGGTTTCGCCAATCATCAATGTCCGATGTTTCACGACACAGCTTGATCTAGGGCCAGGAAGAGCAACTTGAAGGAATGGCCCACTGCACAGCAAAAAAGTTGCACTTGCCAGGGCGCACCAAAAAGGCTTTCCATCGCCACTGCTACCGAATGCCTGAAGGAGTCGGTGGGCGTTGTTTTGGAGGACAGAGTTTCCGTTGACGGGCAACCCGGCAACAGGTTTAGCCAATCAGCAATATCCAATATTTCAGGACACATCTTAATCTAGGGCCAGGAAGAGCAACTTGAAGGAATGGCCCACTGCACGGCAAAAAAGCTGCACTTGTCACGCCACACCAAGAAGACGGTCCATCGTCACTGCTCCCGAATGCCTGAAGGAGTCGGTGGGCGTTGTTTTGGTGGACAGACAGTGTTTCCGTTGACGAGGAACCCGGCAACAGGTTTCGCCAATCAGCAATGTCCGATAATTCAGGACACAGCTTGATCTAGGGCCACGAAGAAAAACTTGAAGTAATGGCCCACTGCACAGCAAAAAAGATGCACATCTCAGGGCGACCCAAGAAGACGGTCCTTCACCGCAGCTGCCGAATGCCTGAAGGAGTCGGTGGGCGTTGTTTCGGGGACAGACAGAGTTTCCGTTGACAATCAACCCGGCAAAAGATTTCACCAATCAGCAATGTCCAATATTTAAGGACACAGCTTGATATAGGGCCACGAAGAGAAACTTGAAGGAATGGCCCACTGCACAGCTAAAAAGTTGCACTTGTCAGGGCGCACGAAGAAGGTGGTCCGTCGTCGCAGCTGCCGAATGCCTGAAGGAGTCGGTGGGCGTTGTTTTCGGGGACAGACAGAGTTTCCGTTGAAAGGCAACCCGGCAACAGGTTTCGCCAATCAGCAATATCCGATATTTTAGGACACATCTTGATCTAGGGCCACGAAGAGAAACTTGACGGAATCGCCCACTGCACAGCACAAACGTTGCACTTGTCAGGGCGCACCAAGAAGGCGGTCTGTCGCCGCAGCTGCCGAATGCCTGAAGGAGTCGGTGGGCGTTGTTTTCGGGCACAGAGTTTTCGTTGACAAGAAACCCGGCAACAGGTTTCGCCAATCATCAATGTCCGATGTTTCACGACACAGCTTGATCTAGGGCCAGGAAGAGCAACTTGAAGGAATGGCCCACTGCACAGCAAAAAGTTGCACTTGTCAGGGCGCACCAAAAAGGCTTTCCATCGCCACTGCTACCGAATGCCTGAAGGAGTCGGTGGGCGTTGTTTTCGAGGACAGAGTTTCCGTTGACGGGCAACCCGGCAACAGGTTTAGCCAATCATCAATATCCGATATTTCAGGACACATCTTAATCTAGGGCCAGGAAGAGCAACTTGAAGGAATGGCCCACTGCACGGCAAAAAAGCTGCACTTGTCACGCCGCACCAAGAAGACGGTCCATCGTCACTGCTCCCGAATGCCTGAAGGAGTCGGTGGGCGTTGTTTTGGTGGACAGACAGTGTTTCCGTTGACGGGGAACCCGGCAACAGGTTTCGCCAATCAGCAATGTCCGATAATTCAGGACACAGCTTGATCTAGGGCCACGAAGAAAAACTTGAAGGAATGGCCCACTGCACAGCAAAAAAGATGCACATCTCAGGGCGCCCCAAGAAGACGGTCCTTCACCGCAGCTGCCGAATGCCTGAAGGAGTCGGTGGGCGTTGTTTTCGGGGACAGACAGAGTTTCCGTTGACAATCAACCCGGCAAAAGATTTCACCAATCAGCAGTGTCCAATATTTAAGGACACAGCTTGATATAGGGCCACGAAGAGAAACTTGAAGGAATGGCCCACTGCACAGCAAAAAAGTTGCACTTCTCAGGGCGCACGAAGAAGGCGGTCCGTCGTCGCAGCTGCCGAATGCCTGAAGGAGTCGGTTGGCGTTGTTTTCGGGGACAGAGAGTTTCCGTTGAAAGGCAACCCGGCAACAGGTTTCGCCAATCAGCAATATCCGATATTTCAGGACACATCTTGATCTAGGGCCACGAAGAGAAACTTGACGGAATCGCCCACTGCACAGCACAAACGTTGCACTTGTCAGGGCGCACCAAGAAGGCGGTCTGTCGCCGCAGCTGCCGAATGCCTGAAGGAGTCGGTGGGCGTTGTTTTCGGGCACAGAGTTTTCGTTGACAAGAAACCCGGCAACAGGTTTCGCCAATCATCAATGTCCGATGTTTCACGACACAGCTTGATCTAGGGCCAGGAAGAGCAACTTGAAGGAATGGCCCACTGCACAGCAAAAAGTTGCACTTGTCAGGGCGCACCAAAAAGGCTTTCCATCGCCACTGCTACCGAATGCCTGAAGGAGTCGGTGGGCGTTGTTTTCGAGGACAGAGTTTCCGTTGACGGGCAACCCGGCAACAGGTTTAGCCAATCAGCAATATCCGATATTTCAGGACACATCTTAATCTAGGGCCAGGAAGAGCAACTTGAAGGAATGGCCCACTGCACGGCAAAAAAGCTGCACTTGTCACGCCGCACCAAGAAGACGGTCCATCGTCACTGCTCCCGAATGCCTGAAGGAGTCGGTGGGCGTTGTTTTGGTGGACAGACAGTGTTTCCGTTGACGGGGAACCCGGCAACAGGTTTCGCCAATCAGCAATGTCCGATAATTCAGGACACAGCTTGATCTAGGGCCACGAAGAAAAACTTGAAGGAATGGCCCACTGCACAGCAAAAAAGATGCACATCTCAGGGCGCCCCAAGAAGACGGTCCTTCACCGCAGCTGCCGAATGCCTGAAGGAGTCGGTGGGCGTTGTTTTCGGGGACAGACAGAGTTTCCGTTGACAATCAACCCGGCAAAAGATTTCACCAATCAGCAGTGTCCAATATTTAAGGACACAGCTTGATATAGGGCCACGAAGAGAAACTTGAAGGAATGGCCCACTGCACAGCAAAAAAGTTGCACTTCTCAGGGCGCACGAAGAAGGCGGTCCGTCGTCGCAGCTGCCGAATGCCTGAAGGAGTCGGTGGGCGTTGTTTTCGGGGACAGAGAGTTTCCGTTGAAAGGCAACCCGGCAACAGGTTTCGCCAATCAGCAATATCCGATATTTCAGGGCACATCTTGATCTAGGGCCACGAAGAGAAACTTGAAGGAATCGCCCACTGCACAGCACAAACGTTGCACTTGTCAGGGCGCACCAAGAAGGCGGTCTGTCGCCGCAGCTGCCGAATGCCTGAAGGAGTCGGTGGGCGTTGTTTTCGGGCACAGAGTTTTCGTTGACAAGCAACCCGGCAACAGGTTTCGCCAATCATCAATGTCCGATGTTTCACGACACAGCTTGATCTAGGGCCAGGAAGAGCAACTTGAAGGAATGGCCCACTGCACAGCAAAAAAGTTGCACTTGTCAGGGCGCACCAAAAAGGCTTTCCATCGCCACTGCTACCGAATGCCTGAAGGAGTCGGTGGGCGTTGTTTTGGAGGACAGAGTTTCCGTTGACGGGCAACCCGGCAACAGGTTTAGCCAATCAGCAATATCCGATATTTCAGGACACATCTTAATCTAGGGCCAGGAAGAGCAACTTGAAGGAATGGCCCACTGCACGGCAAAAAAGCTGCACTTGTCACGACACACCAAGAAGACGGTCCATCGTCACTGCTCCCGAATGCCTAAAGGAGTCGGTGGGTGTTGTTTTCGGGGACAGACAGAGTTTCCGTTGACAATCAACCCGGCAAAAGATTTCACCAATCAGCAATGTCCAATATTTAAGGACACAGCTTGATATAGCGCCACGAAGAGAAACTTGAAGGAATGGCCCACTGCACAGCAAAAAAGTTGCACTTCTCAGGGCGCACGAAGAAGGCGGTCCGTCGCCGCTGCTACCGAATGCCTGAAGGAGTCGGTGGGCGTTGTTTTCGGGGGCAGGCAGAGTTTCCGTTGACAGGCAACCCGGCAACAGGTTTCGCCAATCAGCAATATCTGATATTTCAGGACACATCTTGAACTAGGGCCACGAAGAGAAACTTGAATTATATGCCCACTGCACAGCCCAAAAGTTGCAATTGTCAGGGCGCACCAAGAAGACGGTCCGTCGTCGCTGCTTCCAAATGCCTGAAGGAGTCGGTGGGCGTTGTTTTGTTGGACAGAATCTAGAGCCACGAAGAAAAATTTGAAGGAATGGCCCACTGCACAGCAAAAAAGTTGCACTTGTCTGGGCGCACGAAGAAGACGGTCCATCGCCACTGCTACCGAATGCCTGAAGGAGTCGGTGGGCGTTGTTTTGGGGGACAGTTTCCGTTGACGGGCAACCCGGCCACACGTTTAGCCAATCAGCAATATCCGATATTTCAGGACACATCTTGATCTAGGGCCCCGAAGAGAAACTTGAAGAAATGGCCCACTGCACAGCAAAAAAAGATGCACTTGTCAGGGCGCACCAAGAAGACGGTCCGTCGCCGCTGCTACCGAATGCCTGAAGGAGTCGGTTGGCGTTGTTCTGGTGGACAGGCAGTTTTCGCTGACAGGCCAGGTTTCGGCAATCAGCAATGTTCGATATGTCAAGACACAGCTTGATCAAGGGCCACGAAGAGAAACTTTAAGGAATGGCCCACTGCACAGCAGAAAAGATGCACTTGTCAGGGCGCACCAAGAAGACGGTCCATCGCCGCTGCTACCGAATGCCTGAAGGAGTCGGTGGGCGTTGTTTTGGCGGACAGACAGAACTTCCATTGACGGGCAACCCGGCAACAGTTTTCGCCAATCAGCAATATTCGATATTTGAGGACACATCTTGGTCTAGGGCCACCAAGAGAAACTTGAAGAAATGGCCCACTGCACAGCACAAAAGTTGCACCTGTCAGGGCGCACAAAGAGGACGGTTCATCGCCGATGCTGGCAAATGCCTGAAGGAGTCGCTGGACGTTGTTTACGGGGACAGACATAGTTTCCGTTGAAGGGCAACTCGGCAACAGGTTTCGCCAATCAGCAATATCCGATATTTCAGGACACATCTTGATCTAGCGCCACGAAGAGAAACTTGAAGGAATGGCCCACTGCACAGCAAAAAAGATGCACTTGTCAGGGCGCACCAAGAAGACGGTCCATCGCCGCTGCTACCGAATGCCTGAAGGAGTCGGTGGGCGTTGTTTTGGTGGACAGACAGAACTTCCATTGACGGGCAACCCGGCAACAGTTTTCGCCAATCAGCAATATTCGATATTTGAGGACACATCTTGGTCTAGGGCCACCAAGAGAAACTTGAAGAAATGGCCCACTGCACAGCACAAAAGTTGCACTTGTCAGGGCGCACAAAGAGGACGGTTCATCGCCGATGCTGGCAAATGCCTGAAGGAGTCGGTGGACGTTGTTTACGGGGACAGACATAGTTTCCGTTGAAGGGCAACTCGGCAACAGGTTTCGCCAATCAGCAATATCCGATATTTCAGGACACATCTTGATCTAGCGCCACGAAGAGAAACTTGAAGGAATGGCCCACTGCACAGCAAAAAAGATGCACTTGTCAGGGCGCACCAGAAGACGGTCCATCGCCGCTGCTACCGAATGCCTGAAGGAGTCGGTGGGCGTTGTTTTGGTGGACAGACAGAACTTCCATTGACGGGCAACCCGGCAACAGTTTTCGCCAATCAGCAATATTCGATATTTGAGGACACATCTTGATCTAGGGCCACCAAGAGAAACTTGAAGAAATGGCCCACTGCACAGCACAAAAGTTGCACTCTTCAGGGCGCACAAAGAGGACGGTTCATCGCCGATGCTGGCAAATGCCTGAAGGAGTCGGTGGACGTTGTTTACGGGGACAGACATATTTTCCGTTGAAGGGCAACTCGGCAACATGTTTCGCCAATCAGCAATATCCGATATTTCAGGACACATCTTGATCTAGGGCCACGAAGAGAAACTTGAAGGAATGGCCCACTGCACAGCACAAAAGTTGCACCTGTCAGGGCGCACCAAGAAGACGGTCCGTCGTCGCTGCTACCGAATGCCTGAAGGAGTCGGTGGGCGTTGTTTTCGGGCACAGACAGAGTTTCCATGGACGGGCACCTCGGCAACAGAATTCGCCAATCAGCAGTATTAGTTATATCAGGACACATCTTGATCTAGGTCCACGAATAGAAACTTGAAGGAATGGCCCACTGCACTGCACAAAAGTTGCACTTGTCAGGGCGCAACAAGAAGACTCGCCGCAGCTGCCAAATGCCTGAAGGAGTCGGTGGGCGTTCTTTTGTTGGACAGAATCTAGGGCCACGAAGTTAAACTTGAAGGAATGGCCCAATGCACAGCAAAAAAGATGCACTTCACAGGGCGCACCAAGAAGACGGTCCATCGCCGCAGCTGCCGAATGCCTGAAGGAGTCGGTGGGCGTTGTTTTCGGTGTCAGACAGAGTTTCCGTTGACAGGCAACCCGGCAACAGGTTTCGCCAATCAGCAATATCCGATATTTCAGGACACATCTTGATCTAGGGCCAGGAAGAAAAACTTGTAGGAATGGCCCACTGCACAGCACAAAAGTTGCACTTGTCAGGGCGCACCAAGAAGACGGTCCGTCACCGCTGCTACCGAATGCCTGAAGGAGTCGGTGGGCGTTGTTTTGGTGGACAGACAGAATTTCCATTGACGGGCAACCCGGCAAAAGGTTTCACCAATCAGCAATATCCGATATTTCAGGACACATCTTGATCTAGGGCCACGAAGAGAGACTTGAAGGAATGGCCCACTGCACAGCACAAAAGTTGCACTTGTCAGGCCACACCAAGAGGACGGTTCATCGCCGATGCTGGCAAATGCCTGAAGGAGTCGGTGGACGTTGTTTACGGGGACAGACATAATTTCCGTTGAAGGGCAACTCGGCAACAGGTTTCGCCAATCAGCAATATCCGATATTTCAGGACACATCTTGATCTAGGGCCACGAAGAGAAACTTGAAGAAATGGCCCACTGCACAGCACAAAAGTTGCACTTGTCAGGGCGCACAAAGAGGACGGTTCATCGCCGATGCTGGCAAATGCCTGAAGGAGTCGGTGGACGTTGTTTACGGGGACAGACATAGTTTCCGTTGAAGGGCAACTCGGCAACAGGTTTCGCCAATCAGCAATATCCGATATTTCAGGACACATCTTGATCTAGCGCCACGAAGAGAAACTTGAAGTAATGGCCTACTGCACAGCAAAAAAGATGCACTTGTCAGGGCGCACCAAGAAGACGGTCCATCGCCGCTGCTACCGAATGCCTGAAGGAGTCGGTGGGCGTTGTTTTGGTGGACAGACAGAACTTCCATTGACGGGCAACCCGGCAACAGTTTTCGCCAATCAGCAATATTCGATATTTGAGGACACATCTTGATCTAGGGCCACCAAGAGAAACTTGAAGAAATGGCCCACTGCACAGCACAAAAGTTGCACTTGTCAGGGCGCACAAAGAGGACGGTTCATCGCCGATGCTGGCAAATGCCTGAAGGAGTCGGTGGACGTTGTTTACGGGGACAGACATAGTTTCCGTTGAAGGGCAACTCGGCAACATGTTTCGCCAATCAGCAATATCCGATATTTCAGGACACATCTTGATCTAGGGCCACGAAGAGAAACTTGAAGGAATGGCCCACTGCACGGCAAAAAAGCTGCACTTGTCACGCCACACCAAGAAGACGGTCCATCGTCACTGCTCCCGAATGCCTGAAGGAGTCGGTGGGCGTTGTTTTGGTGGACAGACAGAGTTTCCGTTGAAGGGGAACCCGGCAACAGGTTTCGCCAATCAGCAATGTCCGATAATTCAGGACACAGCTTGATCTAGGGCCACGAAGAAAAACTTGAAGGAATGGCCCACTGCACAGCAAAAAAGATGCACTTCTCAGGGCGCCCCAAGAAGACGGTCCTTCACCGCAGCTGCCGAATGCCTAAAGGAGTCGGTGGGTGTTGTTTTCGGGGACAGACAGAGTTTCCGTTGACAATCAACCCGGCAAAAGATTTCACCAATCAGCAATGTCCAATATTTAAGGACACAGCTTGATATAGCGCCACGAAGAGAAACTTGAAGGAATGGCCCACTGCACAGCAAAAAAGTTGCACTTCTCAGGGCGCACGAAGAAGGCGGTCCGTCGCCGCTGCTACCGAATGCCTGAAGGAGTCGGTGGGCGTTGTTTTCGGGGACAGACAGAGTTTCCGTTGACAGGCAACCCGGCAACAGGTTTCGCCAATCAGCAATATCTGATATTTCAGGACACATCTTGATCTAGGGCCACGAAGAGAAACTTGAATTATATGCCCACTGCACAGCCCAAAAGTTGCAATTGTCAGGGCGCACCAAGAAGACGGTCCGTCGTCGCTGCTTCCAAATGCCTGAAGGAGTCGGTGGGCGTTGTTTTGTTGGAAAGAATCTAGAGCCACGAAGGAAAATTTGAAGGAATGGCCCACTGCACAGCAAAAAAGTTGCACTAGTCTGGGCGCACGAAGAAGACGGTCCATCGCCACTGCTACCGAATGCCTGAAGGAGTCGGTGGGCGTTGTTTTGGGGGACAGTTTCCGTTGACGGGCAACCCGGCCACACGTTTAGCCAATCAGCAATATCCGATATTTCAGGACACATCTTGATCTAGGGCCCCGAAGAGAAACTTGAAGAAATGGCCCACTGCACAGCAAAAAAAGATGCACTTGTCAGGGCGCACCAAGACGACGGTCCGTCGCCGCTGCTACCGAAAGCCTGAAGGAGTCGGTTGGCGTTGTTCTGGTGGACAGACAGAACTTCCATTGACGGGCAACCCGGCAACAGTTTTCGCCAATCAGCAATATTCGATATTTGAGGGCACATCTTGATCTAGGGCCACCAAGAGAAACTTGAAGAAATGGCCCACTGCACAGCACAAAAGTTGCACTTGTCAGGGCGCACAAAGAGGACGGTTCATCGCCGATGCTGGCAAATGCCTGAAGGAGTCGGTGGACGTTGTTTACGGGGACAGACATAGTTTCCGTTGAAGGGCAACTCGGCAACATGTTTCGCCAATCAGCAATATCCGATATTTCAGGACACATCTTGATCTAGGGCCACGAAGAGAAACTTGAAGAAATGGCCCACTGCACAGCACAAAAGTTGCACTTGTCAGGGCGCACAAAGAGGACGGTTCATCGCCGATGCTGGCAAATGCCTGAAGGAGTCGGTGGACGTTGTTTACGGGGACAGACATAGTTTCCGTTGAAGGGCAACTCGGCAACAGGTTTCGCCAATCAGCAATATCCGATATTTCAGGACACATCTTGATCTAGCGCCACGAAGAGAAACTTGAAGGAATGGCCCACTGCACAGCAAAAAAGATGCCCTTGTCAGGGCGCACCAAGAAGACGGTCCATCGCCGCTGCTACCGAATTCCTGAAGGAGTCGGTGGGCGTTGTTTTGGTGGACAGACAGAACTTCCATTGACGGGCAACCCGGCAACAGTTTTCGCCAATCAGCAATATTCGATATTTGAGGACACATCTTGGTCTAGGGCCACCAAGAGAAACTTGAAGAAATGGCCCACTGCACAGCACAAAAGTTGCACTTGTCAGGGCGCACAAAGAGGACGGTTCATCGCCGATGCTGGCAAATGCCTGAAGGAGTCGGTGGACGTTGTTTACGGGGACAGACATAGTTTCCGTTGAAGGGCAACTCGGCAACAGGTTTCGCCAATCAGCAATATCCGATATTTCAGGACACATCTTGATCTAGCGCCACGAAGAGAAACTTGAAGGAATGGCCCACTGCACAGCAAAAAAGATGCACTTGTCAGGGCGCACCAGAAGACGGTCCATCGCCGCTGCTACCGAATGCCTGAAGGAGTCGGTGGGCGTTGTTTTGGTGGACAGACAGAACTTCCATTGACGGGCAACCCGGCAACAGTTTTCGCCAATCAGCAATATTCGATATTTGAGGACACATCTTGATCTAGGGCCACCAAGAGAAACTTGAAGAAATGGCCCACTGCACAGCACAAGAGTTGCACTTGTCAGGGCGCACAAAGAGGACGGTTCATCGCCTATGCTGGCAAATGCCTTAAGGAGTCGGTGGACGTTGTTTACGGGGACAGACATAGTTTCCGTTGAAGGGCAACTCGGCAACATGTTTCGCCAATCAGCAATATCCGATATTTCAGGACACATCTTGATCTAGGGCCACGAAGAGAAACTTGAAGAAATGGCCCACTGCACAGCACAAAAGTTGCACTTGTCAGGGCGCACAAAGAGGACGGTTCATCGCCGATGCTGGCAAATGCCTGAAGGAGTCGGTGGACGTTGTTTACGGGGACAGACATAGTTTCCGTTGAAGGGCAACTCGGCAACAGGTTTCGCCAATCAGCAATATCCGATATTTCAGGACACATCTTGATCTAGCGCCACGAAGAGAAACTTGAAGGAATGGCCCACTGCACAGCAAAAAAGATGCACTTGTCAGGGCGCACCAAGAAGACGGTCCATCGCCGCTGCTACCGAATGCCTGAAGGAGTCGGTGGGCGTTGTTTTGGTGGACAGACAGAACTTCCATTGACGGGCAACCCGGCAACAGTTTTCGCCGATCAGCAATATTCGATATTTGAGGACACATCTTGGTCTAGGGCCACCAAGAGAAACTTGAAGAAATGGCCCACTGCACAGCACAAAAGTTGCACTTGTCAGGGCGCACAAAGAGGACGGTTCATCGCCGATGCTGGCAAATGCCTGAAGGAGTCGGTGGACGTTGTTTACGGGGACAGACATAATTTCCGTTGAAGGGCAACTCGGCAACAGGTTTCGCCAATCAGCAATATCCGATATTTCAGGACACATCTTGATCTAGGGCCACGAAGAGAAACTTGAAGAAATGGCCCACTGCACAGCACAAAAGTTGCACTTGTCAGGGCGCACAAAGAGGACGGTTCATCGCCGATGCTGGCAAATGCCTGAAGGAGTCGGTGGACGTTGTTTACGGGGACAGACATAGTTTCCGTTGAAGGGCAACTCGGCAACAGGTTTCGCCAATCAGCAATATCCGATATTTCAGGACACATCTTGATCTAGCGCCACGAAGAGAAACTTGAAGGAATGGCCCACTGCACAGCAAAAAAGATGCACTTGTCAGGGCGCACCAAGAAGACGGTCCATCGCCGCTGCTACCGAATGCCTGAAGGAGTCGGTGGGCGTTGTTTTGGTGGACAGACAGAACTTCCATTGACGGGCAACCCGGCAACAGTTTTCGCCAATCAGCAATATTCGATATTTGAGGACACATCTTGATCTAGGGCCACCAAGAGAAACTTGAAGAAATGGCCCACTGCACAGCACAAAAGTTGCACTTGTCAGGGCGCACAAAGAGGAAGGTTCATCGCCGATGCTGGCAAATGCCTGAAGGAGTCGGTGGACGTTGTTTACGGGGACAGACATAGTTTCCGTTGAAGGGCAACTCGGCAACATGTTTCGCCAATCAGCAATATCCGATATTTCAGGACACATCTTGATCTAGGGCCACGAAGAGAAACTTGAAGGAATGGCCCACTGCACAGCACAAAAGTTGCACCTGTCAGGGCGCACCAAGAAGACGGTCCGTCGTCGCTGCTACCGAATGCCTGAAGGAGTCGGTGGACGTTGTTTACGGGGACAGACATAGTTTCCGTTGAAGGGCAACTCGGCAACAGGTTTCGCCAATCAGCAATATCCGATATTTCAGGACACATCTTGATCTAGGTCCACGAATAGAAATTGAAGGAATGGCCCACTGCACTGCACAAAAGTTGCACTTGTCAGGGCGCAACAAGAAGACTCGCCGCAGCTGCCAAATGCCTGAAGGAGTCGGTGGGCGTTCTTTTGTTGGACAGAATCTAGGGCCACGAAGTTAAACTTGAAGGAATGGCCCAATGCACAGCAAAAAAGATGCACTTCACAGGGCGCACCAAGAAGACGGTCCATCGCCGCAGCTGCCGAATGCCTGAAGGAGTCGGTGGGCGTTGTTTTCGGTGTCAGACAGAGTTTCCGTTGACAGGCAACCCGGCAACAGGTTTCGCCAATCAGCAATATCCGATATTTCAGGACACATCTTGATCTAGGGCCAGGAAGAAAAACTTGTAGGAATGGCCCACTGCACAGCACAAAAGTTGCACTTGTCAGGGCGCACCAAGAAGACGGTCCGTCACCGCTGCTACCGAATGCCTGAAGGAGTCGGTGGGCGTTGTTTTGGTGGACAGACAGAATTTCCATTGACGGGCAACCCGGCAAAAGGTTTCGCCAATCAGCAATATCCGATATTTCAGGACACATCTTGATCTAGGGCCACGAAGAGAGACTTGAAGGAATGGCCCACTGCACAGCACAAAAGTTGCACTTGTCCGGCCACACCAAGAGGACGGTTCATCGCCGATGCTGGCAAATGCCTGAAGGAGTCGGTGGACGTTGTTTACGGGGACAGACATAATTTCCGTTGAAGGGCAACTCGGCAACAGGTTTCGCCAATCAGCAATATCCGATATTTCAGGACACATCTTGATCTAGGGCCACGAAGAGAAACTTGAAGAAATGGCCCACTGCACAGCACAAAAGTTGCACTTGTCAGGGCGCACAAAGAGGACGGTTCATCGCCGATGCTGGCAAATGCCTGAAGGAGTCGGTGGACGTTGTTTACGGGGACAGACATAGTTTCTGTTGAAGGGCAACTCGGCAACAGGTTTCGCCAATCAGCAATATCCGATATTTCAGGACACATCTTGATCTAGCGCCACGAAGAGAAACTTGAAGGAATGGCCCACTGCACAGCAAAAGAGATGCACTTGTCAGGGCGCACCAAGAAGACGGTCCATCGCCGCTGCTACCGAATGCCTGAAGGAGTCGGTGGGCGTTGTTTTGGTGGACAGACAGAACTTCCATTGACGGGCAACCCGGCAACAGTTTTCGCCAATCAGCAATATTCGATATTTGAGGACACATCTTGATCTAGGGCCACCAAGAGAAACTTGAAGAAATGGCCCACTGCACAGCACAAAAGTTGCACTTGTCAGGGCGCACAAAGAGGACGGTTCATCGCCGATGCTGGCAAATGCCTGAAGGAGTCGGTGGACGTTGTTTACGGGGACAGACATAGTTTCCGTTGAAGGGCAACTCGGCAACATGTTTCGCCAATCAGCAATATCCGATATTTCAGGACACATCTTGATCTAGGGCCACGAAGAGAAACTTGAAGAAATGGCCCACTGCACAGCACAAAAGTTGCACTTGTCAGGGCGCACAAAGAGGACGGTTCATCGCCGATGCTGGCAAATGCCTGAAGGAGTCGGTGGACGTTGTTTACGGGGACAGACATAGTTTCCGTTGAAGGGCAACTCGGCAACAGGTTTCGCCAATCAGCAATATCCGATATTTCAGGACACATCTTGATCTAGCGCCACGAAGAGAAACTTGAAGGAATGGCTTACTGCACAGCAAAAAAGATGCACTTGTCAGGGCGCACCAAGAAGACGGTCCATCGCCGCTGCTACCGAATGCCTGAAGGAGTCGGTGGGCGTTGTTTTGGTGGACAGACAGAACTTCCATTGACGGGCAACCCGGCAACAGTTTTCGCCAATCAGCAATATTCGATATTTGAGGACACATCTTGGTCTAGGGCCACCAAGAGAAACTTGAAGAAATGGCCCACTGCACAGCACAAAAGTTGCACTTGTCAGGGCGCACAAAGAGGACGGTTCATCGCCGATGCTGGCAAATGCCTGAAGGAGTCGGTGGACGTTGTTTACGGGGACAGACATAGTTTCCGTTGAAGGGCAACTCGGCAACAGGTTTCGCCAATCAGCAATATCCGATATTTCAGGACACATCTTGATCTAGCGCCACGAAGAGAAACTTGAAGGAATGGCCCACTGCACAGCAAAAAAGATGCACTTGTCAGGGCGCACCAAGAAGATGGTCCATCGCCGCTGCTACCGAATGCCTGAAGGAGTCGGTGGGCGTTGTTTTGGTGGACAGACAGAACTTCCATTGACGGGCAACCCGGCAACAGTTTTCGCCAATCAGCAATATTCGATATTTGAGGACACATCTTGATCTAGGGCCACCAAGAGAAACTTGAAGAAATGGCCCACTGCACAGCACAAAAGTTGCACTTGTCAGGGCGCACAAAGAGGACGGTTCATCGCCGATGCTGGCAAATGCCTGAAGGAGTCGGTGGACGTTGTTTACGGGGACAGACATAGTTTCTGTTGAAGGGCAACTCGGCAACATGTTTCGCCAATCAGCAATATCCGATATTTCAGGACACATCTTGATCTAGGGCCACGAAGAGAACCTTGAAGGGATGGCCCACTGCACAGCACAAAAGTTGCACTTGTCAGGGCGCTCCAAGAAGACGGTCTATCGCCGCAGATGCCAAATGCCTGAAGGAGTCGGTGGGCGTTGTTATCGGGCACAGACAGAGTTTCCATGGACGGGCACCTCGGCAACAGAATTCGCCAATCAGCAGTATTAGTTATATCAGGACACATCTTGATCTAGGTCCACGAATAGAAACTTGAAGGAATGGCCCACTGCACTGCACAAAAGTTGCACTTGTCAGGGCGCAACAAGAAGACTCGCCGCAGCTGCCAAATGCCTGAAGGAGTCGGTGGGCGTTCTTTTGTTGGACAGAATCTAGGGCCACGAAGTTAAACTTGAACGAATGGCCCAATGCACAGCAAAAAAGATGCACTTCACAGGGCGCACCAAGAAGACGGTCCATCGCCGCAGCTGCCGAATGCCTGAAGGAGTCGGTGGGCGTTGTTTTCGGTGTCAGACAGAGTTTCCGTTGACAGGCAACCCGGCAACAGGTTTCGCCAATCACCAATATCCGATATTTCAGGACACATCTTGATCTAGGGCCATGAAGAAAAACTTGTAGGAATGGGCCACTGCACAGCACAAAAGTTGCACTTGTCAGAGCGCACCAAGAAGACGGTCCGTCACCGCTGCTACCGAATGCCTGAAGGAGTCGGTGGGCGTTGTTTTGGTGGACAGACAGAATTTCCATTGACGGGCTACCCGGCAAAAGGTTTCGCCAATCAGCTATATCCGATATTTCAGGACACATCTTGATCTAGGGCCACGAAGAGAGACTTGAAGGAATGGCCCACTGCACAGCACAAAAGTTGCACTTGTCAGGCCACACCAAGAGGACGGTTCATCGCCGATGCTGGCAAATGCCTGAAGGAGTCGGTGGACGTTGTTTACGGGGACAGACATAATTTCCGTTGAAGGGCAACTCGGCAACAGGTTTCGCCAATCAGCAATATCCGATATTTCAGGACACATCTTGATCTAGGGCCACGAAGAGAAACTTGAAGAAATGGCCCACTGCACAGCACAAAAGTTGCACTTGTCAGGGCGCACAAAGAGGACGGTTCATCGCCGATGCTGGCAAATGCCTGAAGGAGTCGGTGGACGTTGTTTACGGGGACAGACATAGTTTCCGTTGAAGGGCAACTCGGCAACAGGTTTCGCCAATCAGCAATATCCGATATTTCAGGACACATCTTGATCTAGCGCCACGAAGAGAAACTTGAAGGAATGGCCCACTGCACAGCAAAAAAGATGCACTTGTCTGGGCGCACCAAGAAGAAGGTCCATCGCCGCTGCTACCGAATGCCTGAAGGAGTCGGTGGGCGTTGTTTTGGTGGACAGACAGAACTTCCATTGACGGGCAACCCGGCAACAGTTTTCGCCAATCAGCAATATTCGATATTTGAGGACACATCTTAATCTAGGGCCACCAAGAGAAACTTGAAGAAATGGCCCACTGCACAGCACAAAAGTTGCACTTGTCGGGGCGCACAAAGAGGACGGTTCATCGCCGATGCTGGCAAATGCCTGAAGGAGTCGGTGGACGTTGTTTACGGGGACAGACATAGTTTCCGTTGAAGGGCAACTCGGCAACATGTTTCGCCAATCAGCAATATCCGATATTTCAGGACACATCTTGATCTAGGGCCACGAAGAGAAACTTTAAGAAATGGCCCACTGCACAGCACAAAAGTTGCACTTGTCAGGGCGCACAAAGAGGACGGTTCATCGCCGATGCTGGCAAATGCCTGAAGGAGTCGGTGGACGTTGTTTACGGGGACAGACATAGTTTCCGTTGAAGGGCAACTCGGCAACAGGTTTCGCCAATCAGCAATATCCGATATTTCAGGACACATCTTGATCTAGGGCCACGAAGAGAAACTTGAAGGAATGGCCCACTGCACAGCACAAAAGTTGCACCTGTCAGGGCGCACCAAGAAGACGGTCCGTCGTCGCTCCTACCGAATGCCTGAAGGAGTCGGTGGGCGTTGTTTTCGGGCACAGACAGAGTTTCCATGGACGGGCACCTCGGCAACAGAATTCGCCAATCAGCAGTATTAGTTATATCAGGACACATCTTGATCTAGGTCCACGAATAGAAACTTGAAGGAATGGCCCACTGCACTGCACAAAAGTTGCACTTGTCAGGGCGCAACAAGAAGACTCGCCGCAGCTGCCAAATGCCTGAAGGAGTCGGTGGGCGTTCTTTTGTTGGACAGAATCTAGGGCCACGAAGTTAAACTTGAAGGAATGGCCCAATGCACAGCAAAAAAGATGCACTTCACAGGGCGCACCAAGAAGACGGTCCATCGCCGCAGCTGCCGAATGCCTGAAGGAGTCGGTGGGCGTTGTTTTCGGTGTCAGACAGAGTTTCCGTTGACAGGCAACCCGGCAACAGGTTTCGCCAATCAGCAATATCCGATATTTCAGGACACATCTTGATCTAGGGCCAGGAAGAAAAACTTGTAGGAATGGCCCACTGCACAGCACAAAAGTTGCACTTGTCAGGGCGCACCAAGAAGACGGTCCGTCACCGCTGCTACCGAATGCCTGAAGGAGTCGGTGGGCGTTGTTTTGGTGGACAGACAGAATTTCCATTGACGGGCAACCCAGCAAAAGGTTTCGCCAATCAGCAATATCCGATATTTCAGGACACATCTTGATCTAGGGCCACGAAGAGAGACTTGAAGGAATGGCCCACTGCACAGCACAAAAGTTGCACTTGTCAGGGCGCACCAAGAAGACGGTCCGTCGTCGCTGCTACCAAATGCCTGAAGGCGTCGGTGGGCGTTGTTTTGCTGGACAGAATCTAGAGCCACGAAGGAAAACTTGAAGGAATGGCCCAATGCACAGCAAAAAAGATGCACTTGTCAGGGCGCACCAAGTAGATGGTCCATCGCCGCTGCTACCGAATGCCTGAAGGAGTCGGTGGGCGTTGTTTTGGTAGACAGACAGAACTTCCATTGACGGGCAACCCGGCAACAGTTTTCGCCAATCAGCAATATCCGATATTTCAGGACACATCTTGATCTAGGGCCAGGAAGAAAAATTTGTCGGAATGGCCCACTGCACAGCACAAAAGTTGCACTTGTCAGGGCGCACCAAGAGGACGGTTCATCGCCGATGCTGGCAAATGCCTGAAGGAGTCGGTGGACGTTGTTTACGGGGACAGACATAGTTTCCGTTGAAGGGCAACTCGGCAACAGGTTTCGCCAATCAGCAATATCCGATATTTCAGGACACATCTTGATCTAGGGCCACGAAGAGAAACTTGAAGGAATGGCCCACTGCACAGCACAAAAGTTGCACTTGTCAGGGCGCACCAAGAAGACGGTCCGTCGTCGCTGCTACCAAATGCCTGAAGGAGTCGGTGGGCGTTGTTTTGCTGGACAGAATCTAGAGCCACGAAGGAAAACTTGAAGGAATTGCCCAATGCACAGCAAAAAAGGTGCACTTCTCAGGGCGCACCAAGAAGACGGTCCATCGCCGATGCTGGCAAATGCCTGAAGGAGTCGGTGGACGTTGTTTAAGGGGACAGACATAGTTTCCGTTCAAGGGCAACTCGGCAACAGGTTTCGACAATCAGCAATATCCGATATTTCAGGACACATCTTGATCTAGGGCCAGGAAGAGCTACTTGAAGGAATGGTCCGCCGCACAGCAAAAAAGTTGCACTTGTCAGGGCGCACCAAGAAGGCGGTCCATCGACACTGCTACCGAATGCCTGAAGGAGTCGGTGGGCGTTCTTTTGGAGGACAGAGTTTTCGTTGACGGGCAACCAGGCAACAGGTTTAGCCAATCAGCAATATCCGATCTTTCAGGACACAACTTGATCTAGGGCCACGAAGAGAAACTTGAAGGAATGGCCCACTGCACAGCAAAAAAAAGCACTTCTCAGAGCGTACCAAGAAGACAGTCCGTCGCCGCTACTGCCGAATGCCTGAAGGAGCCGGCGGGCGTTGTTTTGGTGGATAGACAGAGTTTCCGTTGACGGGCTACCGGGCAACAGGTTTCGCCAATCAGCAATGTCCGATATTTCATGACACAGCTTCATCTAGGGCTAGGAAGAGCAACTTGAAGGAATGGCCCACTGCACAGCAATAAAGCTGCACTTGTCAGGGCGCACCAAGAAGGCGGTCCATCGCCACTGCTCCCGAATGCCTGAAGGAGTCGGTGGGCGTTGTTTTGGTGGACAGACAGAGTTTACGTTGACGGGCAACCCGGCAACAGGTTTAGCCAATCAGCAATATCCGATATTTCAGGACACATCTTTTTCTAGGGCCACGAAGAGAAACTTGAAGGAATGGCCCACTGCACAGCAAAAAAGATGCACTTGTCAGAGCGCACCAAGAAGACGGTCCGTCACCGCAGCTGCCGAATGCCTGAAGGAGTCGGTGGGCGTTGTTTTCTGGGACAGAAAGAGTTTCCGTTGACAATCAACCCGGCAAAAGGTTTCGCCAATTAGCAATGTCCGATATTTAAGGACACAGCTTGATATAGGGCCACGAAGAAAAACTTGAAGGAATGGCCCACTGCATAGCAAAAAAGTTGCACTTCTCAGGGCGCACGAAGAAGACGGTCCATCGCCGCTGCTACCGAATGCCTGAAGGAGTCGGTGGGCGTTGTTTTGGTGGACAGACAGAGTTTCCACGGACGGGCAACTCGGCAACAGAATTCGCCAATCAGCAATATTTGTTATATCAGGACACATCTTGATCTAGGTCCACGAATAGAAACTTGAAGAAATGGCCCACTGCACTGCACAAACGTTGCACTTGTCAGGGTGCAACAAGAAGACGGTCTATTGCCGCAGCTGCCAAATGCCTGAAGGAGTCGGTGGGCGTTCTTTTGTTGGACAGAATCTAGAGCCACGAAGTTAAACTTGAAGGAATGGCCCACTGCACAGCACAAAAGTTGCACTTGTCAGGGCGCACCAAGAAGACGGTCCGTCGCCGCTGCTACCGAATGCCTGAAGGAGTCGGTGGGCGTTGTTTTCGGGCACAGACAGAGTTTTCGTTGACAAGCAACCCGGCAACAGGTTTCGCCAATCATCATTGTCCGATGTTTTACGACACATCTTGATCTAGGGCCAGGAAGAGCAACTTGAAGGAATGGCCCACTGCACAGCAAAAAAGTTGCACTTGTCAGGGCGCACCAAAAAGGCTTTCCATCGCCACTGCTACCGAATGCCTGAAGGAGTCGGTGGGCGTTGTTTTGGAGGACAGAGTTTTCGTTGACGGGCAACCCGGCAACAGGTTTAGCCAATCAGCAATATCCGATATTTCAGGACACATCTTAATCTAGGGCCAGGAAGAGCAACTTGAAGGAATGGCCCACTGCACGGCAAAAAAGCTGCACTTGTCACGCCGCACCAAGAAGACGGTCCATCGTCACTGCTCCCGAATGCCTGAAGGAGTCGGTGGGAGTTGTTTTGGTGGACAGACAGTGTTTCCGTTGACGGGGAACCCGGCAACAGGTTTCGCCAATCAGCAATGTCCGATAATTCAGGACACAGCTTGATCTAGGGCCACGAAGAAAAACTTGAAGGAATGGCCCACTGCACAGCAAAAAAGATGCACATCTCAGGGCGCCCCAAGAAGACGGTCCTTCACCGCAGCTGCCGAATGTCTGAAGGAGTCGGTGGGCGTTGTTTTCGGGGACAGACAGAGTTTCCGTTGACAATCAACCCGGCAAAAGATTTCACCAATCAGCAATTTCCAATATTTAAGGACACAGCTTGATATAGGGCCACGAAGAGAGACTTGAAGGAATGGCCCACTGCACAGCCAAAAAGTTGCACTTCTCAGGGCGCACGAAGAAGGCGGTCCGTCGTCGCAGCTGCCGAATGCCTGAAGGAGTCGGTGGGCGTTGTTTTCGGGGACAGACAGAGTTTCCGTTGAAAGGCAACCCGGCAACAGGTTTCGCCAATCAGCAATATCCGATATTTCAGGACACATCTTGATCTAGGGCCACGAAGAGAAACTTGAAGGAATCGCCCACTGCACAGCACAAACGTTGCACTTGTCAGGGCGCACCAAGAAGGCGGTCTGTCGCCGCAGCTGCCGAATGCCTGAAGGAGTCGGTGGGCGTTGTTTTCGGGCCCAGAGTTTTCGTTGACAAGCAACCCGGCAACAGGTTTCGCCAATCATCAATGTCCGATGTTTCACGACACAGCTTGATCTAGGGCCAGGAAGACCAACTTGAAGGAATGACCCACTGCACAGCAAAAAAGTTGCACTTGTCAGGGCGCACCAAAAAGGCTTTCCATCGCCACTGCTACCGAATGCCTGAAGGAGTCGGTGGGCGTTGTTTTGGAGGACAGTTTCCGTTGACGGGACCCCCGGCAACAGGTTTAGCCAATCAGCAATAACCGATATTTCAGGACACATCTTGATCAAGGGCCACGAAGAGAAACTTGAAGGAATGGCCCACTGCACAGCAAAAAAGATGCACTTTTCATAGCGCACCAAGAAGACAGTCCGTCGCCGCTGCTGCCGAATGCCTGAAGGAGCCGGCGGGGGTTGGTTTGGTGGACAGACAGAGTTTCCGTTGATGGGCAACCCGGCAACAGGTTTCGCCAATCAGCAATGTCCGGTATTTCACGACACAGCTTGATCTAGGGCCAGGAAGAGCAACTTGAAGTAATGGCCCACTGCACAGCAAAAAAGATGCACTTGTCAGAGCGCACCAAGAAGACGGTCCGTCACCGCAGCTGCCGAATGCCTGAAGGAGTCGGTGGGCGTTGTTTTGGTGGACAGACAGAACTTCCATTGACGGGCAACCCGGCAACAGTTTTCGCCAATCAGCAATATTCGATATTTGAGGACACATCTTGATCTAGGGCCACCAAGAGAAACTTGAAGAAATGGCCCACTGCACAGCACAAAAGTTGCACTTGTCAGGGCGCACAAAGAGGACGGTTCATCGCCGATGCTGGCAAATGCCTGAAGGAGTCGGTGGACGTTGTTTACGGGGACAGACATAGTTTCCGTTGAAGGGCAACTCGGCAACATGTTTCGCCAATCAGCAATATCCGATATTTCAGGACACATCTTGATCTAGGGCCACGAAGAGAAACTTGAAGGAATGGCCCACTGCACAGCACAAAAGTTGCACATGTCAGGGCGCACCAAGAAGACGGTCCGTCGTCGCTGCTACCGAATGCCTGAAGGAGTCGGTGGGCGTTGTTTTCGGGCACAGACAGAGTTTCCATGGACGGGCACCTCGGCAACAGAATTCGCCAATCAGCAGTATTAGTTATATCAGGACACATCTTGATCTAGGTCCACGAATAGAAACTTGAAGGAATGGCCCACTGCACTGCACAAAAGTTGCACTTGTCAGGGCGGAACAAGAAGACTCGCCGCAGCTGCCAAATGCCTGAAGGAGTCGGTGGGCGTTCTTTTGTTGGACAGAATCTAGGGCCACGAAGTTAAACTTGAAGGAATGGCCCAATGCACAGCAAAAAAGATGCACTTCACAGGGCGCACCAAGAAGACGGTCCATCGCCGCAGCTGCCGAATGCCTGAAGGAGTCGGTGGGCGTTGTTTTCGGTGTCAGACAGAGTTTCCGTTGACAGGCAACCCGGCAACAGGTTTCGCCAATCAGCAATATCCGATATTTCAGGACACATCTTGATCTAGGGCCAGGAAGAAAAACTTGTAGGAATGGCCCACTGCACAGCACAAAAGTTGCACATGTCAGGGCGCACCAAGAAGACGGTCCGTCACCGCTGCTACCGAATGCCTGAAGGAGTCTGTGGGCGTTGTTTTGGTGGACAGACAGAATTTCCATTGACGGGCAACCCGGCAAAAGGTTTCGCCAATCAGCAATATCCGATATTTCAGGACACATCTTGATCTAGGGCCACGAAGAGAGACTTGAAGGAATGGCCTACTGCACAGCACAAAAGTTGCACTTGAAAGGCCACACCAAGAGGACGGTTCATCGCCGATGCTGGCAAATGCCTGAAGGAGTCGGTGGACGTTGTTTACGGGGACAGACATAATTTCCGTTGAAGGGCAACTCGGCAACAGGTTTCGCCAATCAGCAATATCCGATATTTCAGGACACATCTTGATCTAGGGCCACGAAGAGAAACTTGAAGAAATGGCCCACTGCACAGCACAAAAGTTGCACTTGTCAGGGCGCACAAAGAGGACGGTTCATCGCCGATGCTGGCAAATGCCTGAAGGAGTCGGTGTACGTTGTTTACGGGGACAGACATAGTTTCCGTTGAAGGGCAACTCGGCAACAGGTTTCGCCAATCAGCAATATCCGATATTTCAGGACACATCTTGATCTAGCGCCACGAAGAGAAACTTGAAGGAATGGCCCACTGCACAGCAAAAAAGATGCACTTGTCAGGGCGCACCAAGAAGACGGTCCATCGCCGCTGCTACCGAATGCCTGAAGGAGTCGGTGGGCGTTGTTTTGGTGGACAGACAGAACTTCCATTGACGGGCCACCCGGCAACAGTTTTCGCCAATCAGCAATATTCGATATTTGAGGACACATCTTGATCTAGGGCCACCAAAAGAAACTTGAAGAAATGGCCCACTGCACAGCACAAAAGTTGCACTTGTCAGGGCGCACAAAGAGGACGGTTCATCGCCGATGCTGGCAAATGCCTGAAGGAGTCGGTGGACGTTGTTTACGGGGACAGACATAATTTCCGTTGAAGGGCAACTCGGCAACAGGTTTCGCCAATCAGCAATATCCGATATTTCAGGACACATCTTGATCTAGGGCCACGAAGAGAAACTTGAAGAAATGGCCCACTGCACAGCACAAAAGTTGCACTTGTCAGGGCGCACAAAGAGGACGGTTCATCGCCGATGCTGGCAAATGCCTGAAGGAGTCGGTGGACGTTGTTTACGGGGACAGACATAGTTTCCGTTGAAGGGCAACTCGGCAACAGGTTTCGCCAATCAGCAATATCCGATATTTCAGGACACATCTTGATCTAGGGCCACGAAGAGAAACTTGAAGAAATGGCCCACTGCACAGCAAAAAAGTTGCACTTGTCAGGGCGCACCAAAAAGGCTTTCCATCGCCACTGCTACCGAATGCCTGAAGGAGTCGGTGGGCGTGGTTTTGGAGGACAGAGTTTCCGTTGACGGGCAACCCGGCAACAGGTTTAGCCAATCAGCAATATCCGATATTTCAGGACACATCTTAATCTAGGGCCAGGAAGAGCAACTTGAAGGAATGGCCCACTGCACGGCAAAAAAGCTGCACTTGTCACGCCGCACCAAGAAGACGGTCCATCGTCACTGCTCCCGAATGCCTGAAGGAGTCGGTGGGAGTTGTTTTGGTGGACAGACAGTGTTTCCGTTGACGGGGAACCCGGCAACAGGTTTCGCCAATCAGCAATGTCCGATAATTCAGGACACAGCTTGATCTAGGGCCACGAAGAAAAACTTGAAGGAATGGCCCACTGCACAGCAAAAAAGATGAACATCTCAGGGCGCCCCAAGAAGACGGTCCTTCACCGCAGCTGCCGAATGTCTGAAGGAGTCGGTGGGCGTTGTTTTCGGGGACAGACAGAGTTTCCGTTGACAATCAAACCGGCAAAAGATTTCACCAATCAGCAATGTCCAATATTTAAGGACACAGCTTGATATAGGGCCACGAAGAGAGACTTGAAGGAATGGCCCACTGCACAGCAAAAAAGTTGCACTTCTCAGGGCGCACGAAGAAGGCGGTCCGTCGTCGCAGCTGCCGAATGCCTGAAGGAGTCGGTGGGCGTTGTTTTCGGGGACAGACAGAGTTTCCGTTGAAAGGCAACCCGGCAACAGGTTTCGCCAATCAGCAATATCCGATATTTCAGGACACATCTTGATCTAGGGCCACGAAGAGAAACTTGAAGGAATCGCCCACTGCACAGCACAAACGTTGCACTTGTCAGGGCGCACCAAGAAGGCGGTCTGTCGCCGCAGCTGCCGAATGCCTGAAGGAGTCGGTGGGCGTTGTTTTCGGGCCCAGAGTTTTCGTTGACAAGCAACCCGGCAACAGGTTTCGCCAATCATCAATGTCCGATGTTTCACGACACAGCTTGATCTAGGGCCAGGAAGAGCAACTTGAAGGAATGGCCCACTGCACAGCAAAAAAGTTGCACTTGTCAGGGCGCACCAAAAAGGCTTTCCATCGCCACTGCTACCGAATGCCTGAAGGAGTCGGTGGGCGTTGTTTTGGAGGACAGTTTCCGTTGACGGGACCCCCGGCAACAGGTTTAGCCAATCAGCAATAACCGATATTTCAGGACACATCTTGATCAAGGGCCACGAAGAGAAACTTGAAGGAATGGCCCACTGCACAGCAAAAAGGATGCACTTTTCATAGCGCACCAAGAAGACAGTCCGTCGCCGCTGCTGCCGAATGCCTGAAGGAGCCGGCGGGGGTTGGTTTGGTGGACAGACAGAGTTTCCGTTGATGGGCAACCCGGCAACAGGTTTCGCCAATCAGCAATGTCCGGTATTTCACGACACAGCTTGATCTAGGGCCAGGAAGAGCAACTTGAAGTAATGGCCCACTGCACAGCAAAAAAGATGCACTTGTCAGAGCGCACCAAGAAGACGGTCCGTCACCGCAGCTGCCGAATGCCTGAAGGAGTCGGTGGGCGTTGTTTGGTGGACAGACAGAACTTCCATTGACGGGCAACCCGGCAACAGTTTTCGCCAATCAGCAATATTTGATTTTTGAGGACACATCTTGATCTAGGGCCACCAAGAGAAACTTGAAGAAATGGCCCACTGCACAGCACAAATGTTGCACTTGTCAGGGCGCACAAAGAGGACGGTTCATCGCCGATGCTGGCAAATGCCTGAAGGAGTCGGTGGACGTTGTTTACGGGGACAGACATAGTTTCCGTTGAAGGGCAACTCGGCAACATGTTTCGCCAATCAGCAATATCCGATATTTCAGGACACATCTTGATCTAGGGCCACGAAGAGAAACTTGAAGGAATGGCCCACTGCACAGCACAAAAGTTGCACCTGTCAGGGCGCACCAAGAAGACGGTCCGTCGTCGCTGCTACCGAATGCCTGAAGGAGTCGGTGGGCGTTGTTTTCGGGCACAGACAGAGTTTCCATGGACGGGCACCTCGGCAACAGAATTCGCCAATCAGCAGTATTAGTTATATCAGGACACATCTTGATCTAGGTCCACGAATAGAAACTTGAAGGAATGGCCCACTGCACTGCACAAAAGTTGCACTTGTCAGGGCGCAACAAGAAGACTCGCCGCAGCTGCCAAATGCCTGAAGGAGTCGGTGGGCGTTCTTTTGTTGGACAGAATCTAGGGCCACGAAGTTAAACTTGAAGGAATGGCCCAATGCACAGCAAAAAAGATGCACTTCACAGGGCGCACCAAGAAGACGGTCCATCGCCGCAGCTGCCGAATGCCTGAAGCAGTCGGTGGGCGTTGTTTTCGGTGTCAGACAGAGTTTCCGTTGACAGGCAACCCGGCAACAGGTTTCGCCAATCAGCAATATCCGATATTTCAGGACACATCTTGATCTAGGGCCAGGAAGAAAAACTTGTAGGAATGGCCCACTGCACAGCACAAAAGTTGCACTTGTCAGGGCGCACCAAGAAGACGGTCCGTCACCGCTGCTACCGAATGCCTGAAGGAGTCGGTGGGCGTTGTTTTGGTGGACAGACAGAATTTCCATTGACGGGCAACCCGGCAAAAGGTTTCGCCAATCAGCAATATCCGATATTTCAGGACACATCTTGATCTAGGGCCACGAAGAGAGACTTGAAGGAATGGCCCACTGCACAGCACAAAAGTTGCACTTGTCAGGCCACACCAAGAGGACGGTTCATCGCCGATGCTGGCAAATGCCTGAAGGAGTCGGTGGACGTTGTTTACGGGGACAGACATAATTTCCGTTGAAGGGCAACTCGGCAACAGGCTTCGCCAATCAGAAATATCCGATATTTCAGGACACATCTTGATCTAGGGCCACGAAGAGAAACTTGAAGAAATGGCCCACTGCACAGCAAAAAAGATGCACTTGTCAGGGCGCACCAAGAAGACGGTCCATCGCCGCTGCTACCGAATGCCTGAAGGAGTCGGTGGGCGTTGTTTTGGTGGACAGACAGAACTTCCATTGACGGGCAACCCGGCAACAGTTTTCGCCAATCAGCAATATTCGATATTTGAGGACACATCTTGATCTAGGGCCACCAAGAGAAACTTGAAGAAATGGCCCACTGCACAGCACAAAAGTTGCACTTGTCAGGGCGCACAAAGAGGACGGTTCATCGCCGATGCTGGCAAATGCCTGAAGGAGTCGGTGGACGTTGTTTACGGGGACAGACATAATTTCCGTTGAAGGGCAACTCGGCAACAGGTTTCGCCAATCAGCAATATCCGATATTTCAGGACACATCTTGATCTAGGGCCACGAAGAGAAACTTGAAGAAATGGCCCACTGCACAGCACAAAAGTTGCACTTGTCAGGGCGCACAAAGAGGACGGTTCATCGCCGATGCTGGCAAATGCGTGAAGGAGTCGGTGGACGTTGTTTACGGGGACAGACATAGTTTCCGTTGAAGGGCAACTCGGCAACAGGTTTCGCCAATCAGCAATATCCGATATTTCAGGACACATCTTGATCTAGGGCCACGAAGAGAAACTTGAAGGAATGGCCCACTGCACAGCACAAAAGTTGCACCTGTCAGGGCGCACCAAGAAGACGGTCCGTCGTCGCTGCTACCGAATGCCTGAAGGAGTCGGTGGGCGTTGTTTTCGGGCACAGACAGAGTTTCCATGGACGGGCACCTCGGCAACAGAATTCGCCAATCAGCAGTATTAGTTATATCAGGACACATCTTGATCTAGGTCCACGAATAGAAACTTGAAGGAATGGCCCACTGCACTGCACAAAAGTTGCACTTGTCAGGGCGCAACAAGAAGACGGTCCATCGCCGCTGCTACCGAATGCCTGAAGGAGTCGGTGGGCGTTGTTCTGGTGGACAGGCAGTTTTCGCTGACAGGCCAGGTTTCGGCAATCAGCAATGTTCGATATGTCAAGACACAGCTTGATCAAGGGCCACGAAGAGAAACTTTAAGGAATGGCCCACTGCACAGCAGAAAAGATGCACTTGTCAGGGCGCACCAAGAAGACGGTCCATCGCCGCTGCTACCGAATGCCTGAAGGAGTCGGTGGGCGTTGTTTTGGTGGACAGACAGAACTTCCATTGACGGGCAACCCGGCAACAGTTTTCGCCAATCAGCAATATTCGATATTTGAGGACACATCTTGATCTAGGGCCACCAAGAGAAACTTGAAGAAATGGCCCACTGCACAGCACAAAAGTTGCACTTGTCAGGGCGCACAAAGAGGACGGTTCATCGCCGATGCTGGCAAATGCCTGAAGGAGTCGGTGGACGTTGTTTACGGGGACAGACATAGTTTCCGTTGAAGGGCAACTCGGCAACATGTTTCGCCAATCAGCAATATCCGATATTTCAGGACACATCTTGATCTAGGGCCACGAAGAGAAACTTGAAGGAATGGCCCACTGCACAGCACAAAAGTTGCACCTGTCAGGGCGCACCAAGAAGACGGTCCGTCGTCGCTGCTACCGAATGCCTGAAGGAGTCGATGGGCGTTGTTTTCGGGCACAGACAGAGTTTCCATGGACGGGCACCTCGGCAACAGAATTCGCCAATCAGCAGTATTAGTTATATCAGGACACATCTTGATCTAGGTCCACGAATAGAAACTTGAAGGAATGGCCCACTGCACAGCACAAAAGCTGCACTTGTCAGGCCACACCAAGAGGACGGTTCATCGCCGATGCTGGCAAATGCCTGAAGGAGTCGGTGGACGTTGTTTACGGGGACAGACATAATTTCCGTTGAAGGGCAACTCGGCAACAGGTTTCGCCAATCAGCAATATCCGATATTTCAGGACACATCTTGATCTAGGGCCACGAAGAGAAACTTGAAGGAATGGCCCACTGCACAGCACAAACTTTGCACTTGTCAGGGCGCACCAAGAAGACGGTCCATCGCCGCTGCTACCGAATGCCTGAAGGAGTCGGTGGGCGTTGTTTTGGTGGACAGACAGAACTTCCATTGACGGGCAACCCGGCAACAGTTTTTGCCAATCAGCAATATCCGATATTTCAGGACACATCTTGATCTAGGGCCAGGAAGAAAAATTTGTCGGAATGGCCCACTGCACAGCACAAAAGTTGCGCTTGTCAGGGCGCACCAAGAGGACGGTTCATCGCCGATGCTGGCAAATGCCTGAAGGAGTCGGTGGACGTTGTTTACGGGGACAGACATAGTTTCCGTTGAAGGGCAACTCGGCAACAGGTTTCGCCAATCAGCAATATCCGATATTTCAGGACACATCTTGATCTAGGGCCACGAAGAGAAACTTGAAGGAATGGCCCACTGCACAGCACAAAAGTTGCACTTGTCAGGGCGCACCAAGAAGACGGTCCGTCGTCGCTGCTACCAAATGCCTGAAGGAGTCGGTGGGCGTTGTTTTGCAGGACAGAATCTAGAGCCACGAAGGAAAACTTGAAGGAATGGCCCAATGCACAGCAAAAAAGGTGCACTTCTCAGGGCGCACCAAGAAGACGGTCCATCGCCGATGCTGGCAAATGCCTGAAGGAGTCGGTGGACGTTGTTTACGGGGACATGCATAGTTTCCGTTGAAGGGCAACTCGGCAACAGGTTTCGCCAATCAGCAATATCCGATATTTCAGGACACATCTTGATCTAGGGCCAGGAAGAGCTACTTGAAGGAATGGTCCACCGCACAGCAAAAAAGTTGCACTTGTCAGGGCGCACCAAAAAGGCTTTCCATCGCCACTGCTACCGAATGCCTGAAGGAGTCGGTGGGCGTTGTTTTGGAGGACAGTTTCCGTTGACGGGACCCCCGGCAACAGGTTTAGCCAAGCAGCAATAACCGATATTTCAGGACACATCTTGATCAAGGGCCACGAAGAGAAACTTGAAGGAATGGCCCACTGCAAAGCAAAAAAGATGCACTTTTCATAGCGCACCAAGAAGACAGTCCGTCGCCGCTGCTGCCGAATGCCTGAAGGAGCCGGCGGGGGTTGGTTTGGTGGACAGACAGAGTTTCCGTTGATGGGCAACCCGGCAACAGGTTTCGCCAATCAGCAATGTCCGGTATTTCACGACACAGCTTGATCTAGGGCCAGGAATAGCAACTTGAAGGAATGGCCCACTGCACAGCAAAAAAGATGCACTTGTTAGAGCGCACCAAGAAGACGGTCCGTCACCGCAGCTGCCGAATGCCTGAAGGAGTCGGTGGGCGTTGTTTTCTGGGACAGAAAGAGTTTCCGTTGACAATCAACCCGGCAAAAGGTTTCGCCAATTAGCAATGTCCGATATTTAAGGACACAGCTTAATATAGGGCCAAGAAGAAAAACTTGAAGGAATGGCCCACTGCGCAGCAAAACAGTTGCACTTCTCAGGGCGCCCCAAGAAGACGGTCCTTCACCGCAGCTGCCGAATGTCTGAAGGAGTCGGTGGGCGTTGTTTTCGGGGACAGACGGAGTTTCCGTTGACAATCAACCCGGCAAAAGATTTCACCAATCAGCAATGTCCAATATTTAAGGACACAGCTTGATATAGGGCCACGAAGAGAAACTTGAAAGAATGGCACACTGCATAGCAAAAAAGTTGCACTTCTCAGGGCGCACGAAGAAGACGGTCCATCGCCGCTGCTACCGAATGCCTGAAGGAGTCGGTGGGCGTTGTTTTGTTGGACAGACAGAGTTTCCACGGACGGGCAACTCGGCAACAGAATTCGCCAATCAGCAATATTTGTTATATCAGGACACATCTTGATCTAGGTCCACAAATAGAAACTTGAAGGAATGGCCCACTGCACTGCACAAACGTTGCACTTGTCAGGGTGCAACAAGAAGACGGTCTATTGCCGCAGCTGCCAAATGCCTGAAGGAGTCAGTGGGCGTTCTTTTGTTGGACAGAATCTAGAGCCACGAAGTTAAACTTGAAGGAATGGCCCACTGCACAGCACAAAAGTTGCACTTGTCAGGGCGCACCAAGAAGACGGTCCGTCGCCGCTGCTACCGAATGCCTGAAGGAGTCGGTGGGCGTTGTTTTCGGGCACAGACAGAGTTTTCGTTGACAAGCAACCCGGCAACAGGTTTCGCCAATCATCATTGTCCGATGTTTCACGACACATCTTGATCTAGGGCCAGGAAGAGCAACTTGAAGGAATGGCCCACTGCACAGCAAAAAAGTTGCACTTGTCAGGGCGCACCAAAAAGGCTTTCCATCGCCACTGCTACCGAATGCCTGAAGGAGTCGGTGGGCGTTGTTTTCGAGGACAGAGTTTCTGTTGACGGGCAACCCGGCAACAGGTTTAGCCAATCAGCAATATCCGATATTTCAGGACACATCTTAATCTAGGGCCAGGAAGAGCAACTTGAAGGAATGGCCCACTGCATGGCAAAAAAGCTGCACTTGTCACGCCGCACCAAGAAGACGGTCCATCGTCACTGCTCCCGAATGCCTGAAGGAGTCGGTGGGAGTTGTTTTGGTGGACAGACAGTGTTTCCGTTGACGGGGAACCCGGCAACAGGTTTCGCCAATCAGCAATGTCCGATAATTCAGGACACAGCTTGATCTAGGGCCACGAAGAAAAACTTGAAGGAATGGCCCACTGCACAGCAAAAAAGATGCACATCTCAGGGCGCCCCAAGAAGACGGTCCTTCACCGCAGCTGCCGAATGTCTGAAGGAGTCGGTGGGCGTTGTTTTCGGGGACAGACAGAGTTTCCGTTGACAATCAACCCGGCAAAAGATTTCACCAATCAAAAATGTCCAATATTTAAGGACACAGCTTGATATAGGGCCACGAAGAGAGACTTGAAGGAATGGCCCACTGCACAGCAAAAAAGTTGCACTTCTCAGGGCGCACGAAGAAGGCGGTCCGTCGTCGCAGCTGCCGAATGCCTGAAGGAGTCGGTGGGCGTTGTTTTCGGGGACAGACAGAGTTTCCGTTGAAAGGCAACCCGGCAACAGGTTTCGCCAATCAGCAATATCCGATATTTCAGGACACATCTTGATCTAGGGCCACGAAGAGAAACTTGAAGGAATCGCCCACTGCACAGCACAAACGTTGCACTTGTCAGGGCGCACCAAGAAGGCGGTCTGTCGCCGCAGCTGCCGAATGCCTGAAGGAGTCGGTGGGCGTTGTTTTCGGGCCCAGAGTTTTCGTTGACAAGCAACCCGGCAACAGGTTTCGCCAATCATCAATGTCCGATGTTTCACGGCACAGCTTGATCTAGGGCCAGGAAGAGCAACTTGAAGGAATGGCCCACTGCACAGCAAAAAAGTTGCACTTGTCAGGGCGCACCAAAAAGGCTTTCCATCGCCACTGCTACCGAATGCCTGAAGGAGTCGGTGGGCGTTGTTTTGGAGGACAGTTTCCGTTGACGGGACCCCCGGCAACAGGTTTAGCCAATCAGCAATAACCGATATTTCAGGACACATCTTGATCAAGGGCCACGAAGAGAAACTTGAAGGAATGGCCCACTGCACAGCAAAAAAGTTGCTTTCTCAGTTCGCACCAAGAAGACGGTCCGTCGTCGCTGCTACCAAATGCCTGAAGGAGTCGGTGGGCGTTGTTTTGGTGTACAGACAGAGTTTCCGTTGACGGGGAACCCGGCAACAGGTTTTGCCAATCAGCAATGTCCGATAATTCAGGACACAGCTTGATCTAGGGCCACGAAGAAAAACTTGAAGGAATTGCCCACTGCACAGCAAAAAAGATGCACTTGTCAGGGCGCAACAAGAAGACGGTCTATCGCCGCAGCTGCCAAATGCCTGAAGGAGTCGGTGGGCGTTCTTTTGTTGGACAGAATCTAGGGTCACGAAGTGAAACTTGAAGGAATGGCCCAATGCACAGCAAAAAAGATGCACTTGTCAGGGCGCACCAAGAAGGCGGTCCATCGCCGCTGCTACCGAATGCCTGAAGGAGTCGGTGGGCGTTGTTTTGGTGGACATACAGAACTTCCATTGACGGGCAACCCGGCAACAGTTTTCGCCAATCAGCAATATCCGATATTTGAGGACACATCTTGATCTAGGGCCACCAAGAGAAACTTGAAGGAATGGCCCACTGCACAGCACAAAAGTTGCACTTGTCAGGGCGCACAAAGAGGACGGTTCATCGCCGATGCTGGCAAATGCCTGAAGGAGACGGTGAACGTTGTTTACGGGGACAGACATAGTTTCCGTTGAAGGGCAACTCGGCAACAGGTTTCGCCAATCAGCAATATCCGATATTTCAGGACATATCTTGATCTAGGGCCACGAAGAGAAACTTGAAGGAATGGCCCACTGCACAGCACAAAAGTTGCACCTGTCAGGGCGCACCAAGAATACGGTCCGTCGTCGCTGCTACCGAATGCCTGAAGGAGTCGGTGGGCGTTGTTTTCGGGCACAGACAGAGTTTCCATGTACGGGCACCTCGGCAACAGAATTCGCCAATCAGCAGTATTTGTTGTATCAGGACACATCTTGATCTCGGTCCACGAATAGAAACTTGAAGGAATGGCCCACTGCACTGCACAAAAGTTGCACTTGTCAGGGAGCAACAAGAAGACGGTCTATCGCCGCAGCTGCCAAATGCCTGAAGGAGTCGGTGGGCGTTCTTTTGTTGGACAGAATCTAGGGCCACGAAGTTAAACTTGAAGGAATGGCCCAATGCACAGCAAAAAAGATGCACTTCACAGGGCGCACCAAGAAGACGGTCCATCGCCGCAGCTGCCGAATGCCTCAAGGAGTCGGTGGGCGTTGTTTTCGGTGTCAGACATAGTTTCCGTTGAAGGGCAACTCGGCAACAGCTTTCGCCAATCAGCAATATCCGATATTTCAGGACACATCTTGATCTAGGGCCACGAAGAGAAACTTGAAGGAATGGCCCACTGCACAGCACAAAAGTTGCACCTGTCAGGGCGCACCAGAAAGACGGTCCGTCGTCGCTGCTACCGAATGCCTGAAGGAGTCGGTGGGCGTTGTTTTCGGGCACAGACAGAGTTTCCATGGGCGGGCACCTCGGCAACAGAATTCGCCAATCAGCAGTATTTGTTATATCAGGACACATCTTGATCTAGGTCCACGAAAAGAAACTTGAAGGAATGGCCCACTGCACTGCACAAAACTTGCACTTGTCAGGGCGCAACATGAAGACGGTCTATCGCCGCAGCTGCCAAATGCCTGAAGGAGTCGGTGGGCGTAGTTTTCGGTGTCAGACAGAGTTTCCGTTGACAGGCAACCCGGCAACAGGTTTCGCCAATCAGCAATATCCGATATTTCAGGACACATCTTGATCTAGGGCCAGGAAGAAAAACTTGTAGGTATGGCCCACTGCATAGCACAAAAGTTGCACTTGTCAGGGCGCACCAAGAAGACAGTCCGTCGCCGCTGCTACCGAATGCCTGAAGGAGTCGGTGGCCGTTGTTTTGGTGGACAGACAGAATTTCCATTGAAGGGCAACCCGGCAACAGGTTTCGCCAATCAGCAATATCCGATATTTCAGGACACATCTTGATCTAGGGCCACGAAGAGAGACTTGATGGAATGGCCCACTGCACAGCACAAAAGTTGCACTTGTCAGGGCGCACCAAGAGGACGGTCCGTCGTCGCTGCTACCAAATGCCTGAAGGAGTCGGTGGGCGTTGTTTTGCTGGACAGAATCTAGAGCCACGAAGGAAAACTTGAAGGAATGGCCCAATGCACAGCAAAAAAGGTGCACTTCTCAGGGCGCACCAAGAAGACGGTCCATCGCCGCAGCTGCCGAATGCCTGAAGGAGTCGGTAGGCGTTGTTTTCGGGCACAGACAGAGTTTCCGTTGACAAGCAACCCGGAAACAGGTTTCGCCAATCAGCAATGTCCGATATTTAAGGACACAGCTTGATATAGGGCCACGAAGAAAAACTTGAAGGAATGGCCCACTGCACAGCAAAAAAGATGCTTTCTCAGTTCGCACCAAGAAGACGGTCCGTCTTCGCTGCTACCCAAATGCCTGAGGGAGTCGGTGGGCGTTGTTTTGGTGAACAGACAGTTTCTGTTGACGGGGAACCCGGCAACAGGTTTTGCCAATCAGCAATGTCCGATAATTCAGGACACAGCTTGATCTAGGGCCACGAAGAAAAACTTGAAAGAATTGCCCACTGCACAGCCCAAAAGTTGCAATTGTCAGGGCGCACCAAGAAGACGGTCCGTCGTTGCTGCTACGAAATGCCTGAAGGAGTCGGTGGGCGTTGTTTTGTTGGACAGAATCTAGAGCCACGAAGGAAAATTTGAAGGAATGACCCACTGCACAGCAAAAAAGTTGCACTTGTCTGGGCGCACCAAGAAGACGGTCCATCGCCACTGCTACCGAATGCCTGAAGGAGTCGGTGGGCGTTGTTTTGGGGGACAGTTTCCGTTGACGGGCAACCCGGCCACACGTTTAGCCAATCAGCAATATCCAATATTTCAGGACACATCTTGATCTATGGCCACGAAGAGAAACTTGAAGGAATGGCCCACTGCACAGCAAAAAAAGATGCAATTGTCAGGGCGCACCAAGAAGACGGTCCGTCGCCGCTGCTACCGAATGCCTGAAGGAGTCGGTTGGCGTTGTTCTGGTGGACAGGCAGTTTTCGCTGACAGGCCAGGTTTCGGCAATCAGCAATGTTCGATATGTCAAGACACAGCTTGATCAAGGGCCACGAAGAGAAACTTGAAGGAATGGCCCACTGCACAGCAAAAAAGATGCACTTGTCAGGGCGCACCAAGAAGACGGTCCATCGCCGCTGCTACCGAATGCCTGAAGGAGTCGGTGGGCGTTGTTTTGGTGGACAGACAGAACTTCCATTGACGGGCAACCCGGCAACAGTTTTCGCCAATCAGCAATATTCGATATTTGAGGACACATCTTGGTCTAGGGCCACCAAGAGAAACTTGAAGAAATGGCCCACTGCACAGCACAAAAGTTGCACTTGTCAGGGCGCACAAAGAGGACGGTTCATCGCCGATGCTGGCAAATGCCTGAAGGAGTCGGTGGACGTTGTTTACGGGGACAGACATAGTTCCCGTTGAAGGGCAACTCGGCAACAGGTTTCGCCAATCAGCAATATCTGATATTTCAGGACACATCTTGATCTAGCGCCACGAAGAGAAACTTGAAGGAATGGCCCACTGCACAGCAAAAAAGATGCACTTGTCAGGGCGCACCAAGAAGACGGTCCATCGCCGCTGCTACCGAATGCCTGAAGGAGTCGGTGGGCGTTGTTTTGGTGGACAGACAGAACTTCCATTGACGGGCAACCCGGCAACAGTTTTCGCCAATCAGCAATATTCGATATTTGAGGACACATCTTGATCTAGGGCCACCAAGAGAAACTTGAAGAAATGGCCCACTGCACAGCACAAAAGTTGCACTTGTCAGGGCGCACAAAGAGGACGGTTCATCGCCGATGCTGGCAAATGCCTGAAGGAGTCGGTGGACGTTGTTTACGGGGACAGACATAGTTTCCGTTGAAGGGCAACTCGGCAACAGGTTTCGCCAATCAGCAATATCCGATATTTCAGGACACATCTTGATCTAGGGCCACGAAGAGAAACTTGAAGGAATGGCCCACTGCACAGCACAAAAGTTGCACCTGTCAGGGCGCACCAAGAAGACGGTCCGTCGTCGCTGCTACCGAATGCCTGAAGGAGTCGGTGGGCGTTGTTTTCGGGCACAGACAGAGTTTCCATGGACGGGCACCTCGGCAACAGAATTCGCCAATCAGCAGTATTAGTTATATCAGGACACATCTTGATCTAGGTCCACCAATAGAAACTTGAAGGAATGGCCCACTGCACTGCACAAAAGTTGCACTTGTCAGGGCGCGACAAGAAGACTCGCCGCAGCTGCCAAATGCCTGAAGGAGTCGGTGGGCGTTCTTTTGTTGGACAGAATCTAGGGCCACGAAGGTAAACTTGAAGGAATGGCCCAATGCACAGCAAAAAAGATGCACTTCACAGGGTGCACCAAGAAGACGGTCCATCGCCGCAGCTGCCGAATGCCTGAAGGAGTCGGTGGGCGTTGTTTTCGGTGTCAGACAGAGTTTCCGTTGACAGGCAACCCGGCAACAGGTTTCGCCAATCAGCAATATCCGATATTTCAGGACACATCTTGATCTAGGGCCAGGAAGAGAAACTTGAAGGAATGGCCCACTGCACAGCACAAACGTTGCACTTGTCAGGGCGCACCAAGAAGACGGTCCGTCGTCGCTGCTACCAAATGCCTGAAGGCGTCGGTGGGCGTTGTTTTGGTGGACAGACAGAACTTCCATTGACGGGCAACCCGGCAAGAGGTTTCGCCAATCAGCAATATCCGATATTTCGGGACACATCTTGATCTAGGGCCACGAAGAGAAACTTGAAGGAATGGCCCACTGCACAGCACAAACGTTGCACTTGTCAGGGCGCACCAAGAAGACGGTCCGTCGTCGCTGCTACCAAATGCCTGAAGGCGTCGGTGGGCGTTGTTTTGCTGGACAGAATCTAGAGCCACGAAGGAAAACTTGAAGGAATGGCCCAATGCACAGCAAAAAAGATGCACTTGTCAGGGCGCACCAAGAAGACGGTCCATCGCCGCTGCTACCGAATGCCTGAAGGAGTCGGTGGGCGTTGTTTTGGTGGACAGACAGAACTTCCATTGACGGGCAACCCGGCAACAGTTTTCGCCAATCAGCAATATCCGATATTTCAGGACACATCTTGATCTAGGGCCAGGAAGAAAAATTTGTCGGAATGGCCCACTGCACAGCACAAAAGTTGCACTTGTCAGGGCGCACCAAGAGGACGGTTCATCGCCGATGCTGGCAAATGCCTGAAGGAGTCGGTGGACGTTGTTTACGGGGACAGACATAATTTCCGTCGAAGGGCAACTCGGCAACAGGTTTCGCCAATCAGCAATATCCGATATTTCAGGACACATCTTGATCTAGGGCCACGAAGAGAAACTTGAAGGAATGGCCCACTGCACAGCACAAAAGTTGCACTTGTCAGGGCGCACCAAGAAGACGGTCCGTCGTCGCTGCTACCAAATGCATGAAGGAGTCGGTGGGCGTTGTTTTGCTGGACAGAATCTAGAGCCACGAAGGAAAACTTGAAGGAATGGCCCAATGCACAGCAAAAAAGGTGCACTTCTCAGGGCGCACCAAGAAGACGGTCCATCGCCGATGCTGGCAAATGCCTGAAGGAGTCGGTGAACGTTGTTTACGGGGACAGACATAGTTTCCGTTGAAGGGCAACTCGGCAACAGGTTTCGCCAATCAGCAATATCCGATATTTCAGGACACATCTTGATCTAGGGCCAGGAAGAGCTACTTGAAGGAATGGTCCACCGCACAGCAAAAAAGTTGCACTTGTCAGGGCGCACCAAGAAGGCGGTCCATCGCCACTGCTACCGAATGCCTGAAGGAGTCGGTGGGCGTTCTTTTGGAGGACAGAGTTTTCGTTGACGGGCAACCTGGCAACAGGTTTAGCCAATCAGCAATATCCGATCTTTCAGGACACATCTTGATCTAGGGCCACGAAGAGAAACTTGAATTAATTGCCCACTGCACAGCCCAAAAGTTGCAATTGTCAGGGCGCACCAAGAAGACGGTCCGTCGTTGCTGCTACGAAATGCCTGAAGGAGTCGGTGGGCGTTGTTTTGTTGGACAGAATCTAGAGCCACGAAGGAAAATTTGAAGGAATGACCCACTGCACAGCAAAAAAGTTGCACTTGTCTGGGCGCACCAAGAAGACGGTCCATCGCCACTGCTACCGAATGCCTGAAGGAGTCGGTGGGCGTTGTTTTGGGGGACAGTTTCCGTTGACGGGCAACCCGGCCACACGTTTAGCCAATCAGCAATATCCAATATTTCAGGACACATCTTGATCTATGGCCACGAAGAGAAACTTGAAGGAATGGCCCACTGCACAGCAAAAAAAGATGCAATTGTCAGGGCGCACCAAGAAGACGGTCCGTCGCCGCTGCTACCGAATGCCTGAAGGAGTCGGTTGGCGTTGTTCTGGTGGACAGGCAGTTTTCGCTGACAGGCCAGGTTTCGGCAATCAGCAATGTTCGATATGTCAAGACACAGCTTGATCAAGGGCCACGAAGAGAAACTTGAAGGAATGGCCCACTGCACAGCAAAAAAGATGCACTTGTCAGGGCGCACCAAGAAGACGGTCCATCGCCGCTGCTACCGAATGCCTGAAGGAGTCGGTGGGCGTTGTTTTGGTGGACAGACAGAACTTCCATTGACGGGCAACCCGGCAACAGTTTTCGCCAATCAGCAATATTCGATATTTGAGGACACATCTTGGTCTAGGGCCACCAAGAGAAACTTGAAGAAATGGCCCACTGCACAGCACAAAAGTTGCACTTGTCAGGGCGCACAAAGAGGACGGTTCATCGCCGATTGCTGGCAAATGCCTGAAGGAGTCGGTGGACGTTGTTTACGGGGACAGACATAGTTCCCGTTGAAGGGCAACTCGGCAACAGGTTTCGCCAATCAGCAATATCTGATATTTCAGGACACATCTTGATCTAGCGCCACGAAGAGAAACTTGAAGGAATGGCCCAC